>NW_005188337.1:5405-8198 GCF_000239375.1 Pundamilia nyererei
GCTCATACAAACAAACCCAATATACAATATTAAAATATTAAAACAGATAAAACATTGCAAAACATGCACAATAAAAACTCTAAATAACTTGTCCCGTTTCACCCCGTGACAAAAACATGTTGCTATTTCTCCCTTGAAGTGAGATGTTCAGTTGGTTCAGCACTGAAAAAATATCACAGAGGTAGGCAAGCTCAGCTGTGAACTTTGAGTTGGCATAATAGTGTGCAAGAGGAGATTTTTTTTCTCTGTGAGAAAAGAGAAGACTTCATGCTCAGTTCAAACAAATGCTTGAGGATTAGTCCTCTTGAAAACCATCTCACTTCACTGTGGTAGAGCAGCTCGACATGATCTGCTTCTATGTCCTCACAAAGCTTGGCGAAACATCTGGAGTTCACAGCATTATTTTTAATGAAGTTGATGGTTTTCACACTTCCATCGATCACCTCATGGAACTCTGGTGACATCTTTTTTGCTGCAAGTATTTCACAGTGGAGAAAACAGTGGGTCCATTTAGTTTCTGGTACACGATCAAAAATCTGCCTCATGATGCCTGCCAGTCATTGAAGCTGCACCATCACTGCAAACCCCAACACAGCTCTGCCAGTCCAGATTGTTCTCAGTGAAGTGCAGCGGAAATCTGAGTGGTGGCTCATGTTGGTAGCTCTCCACAAAACAGCATGTCCTCATGCAAACTGCTGTCCCAGCAATAACGAACAAAAACCAGTAGCAATGCACCATTCGTGACATCATCTAGTTGCAAAGAGAAGACTACTTTTTATTCTTTCCAGAAGCTGATGCTGTATGTCTAAAGCCATGTTTGCGATACAGTGTCTTTTGAAAGTGGGATGGTCAGTAGCTTCTTTGCAACAGCCTCTTTGATCACCTGACGGCACATATTTACAGTGGCAGGTAAAACTTCTCCGCTATAGTGAAAGACTTTTTACTGTGTGCCACAAGTCTGGACACGAGGTAGGTAGCTTTTTTTAAGAACATTTAGAGTTACCAGTCTGTGACACAACACACTTTTTCTGCATCTGAAGTCCATTTTCTTTTGTCTTGAAATATTCCACTGGCTTTCTTGCAAGTGTTTGGTTTCCAGATGCTGTTTCTTTAAGAGTTGATTCTGTTCATCATGATTTCTTCAGTCTCAGCTGACTGCAGGTTTCCCTAACCTTATAAACAGTACATTGCACAATGACTGAAACTAGTCCATTGAAAGAACAATTCACTGTGAGGGCAGTTCCTTGATCATTAATATCAAAATTGTCATGACCATTGATCAACAACCACCGATCAGTGGTCCTGAGTACCATTGTAAGATGGTGAAAGATGTACCCTTAGGCACCCTCCTCAATTCAGAGATGGTCTTTCCCTTTTCATGTAAATGGCCTCCTTGGCTCCGCGCTCAAACCAGCGTTCCTCCCAGTCCAGGATGTGTACATCCTCATCAATGAAAGTGTCTACTGGCCTGAGGGGTAAATAGACTGCCTGGCCTGAAGAGTTAGCTCTTCTGTGTTGTGCCATCTTCTTAACCAGAGATTGTTCAGTTTTCCTGATGTATGAATTATGGCAATCCTCCTGGCACTTAACGTCATACACTACATTACTCTTTTTCTGTCAGGGGACCCAATTCCTGGGGTTTAAAAACCACAGAGACACGGTCTTTAGTGAAAATGTGTCTCAACTGTTCCGATACTCCTGACACATACGCGATCACTAAGGGTTTCCACTTAGGCAGCGGTTGTCCTTCTCTCCTGGATTGGCTGGAGCTTTCTTTAGGTGCCATCCCAACTTTGACAAATGTCCAGCTGGGATATCTACATTTACTCAGGGCCTTCGTTGTATGATGTTCTTTTGCTTCCCTGGTTATTGTGTCTGTGGGGATGGTGTTCACTGTGTTGGTCGTTGGATATTTGTCAACTGGACACATTGCCTTGTCTTCATAGAGAGACAAGGCAATGAAAGGCAATCAGCTGTTAGCGCTGCGTCCTGCAGCAGTACTGCCGACTCAACATTCCCAGCGAGTTGAGGAAGAAAAGACGGGGTTGTCGTGCTGGGAAGGAGCGCCGTCGCCCGAGAAGGAGACGTTATCGACCATCTCTTCCTTCTGTAATTATTGGAAATGTAAGATCTTTGCCCAATAAGATGGATGAGCTCACGTCGCGAACCTGGTCACAGAGGGAGTACAGGTGTTGTGCCCAAAAGTGATTGCCTGCCAGAAACTGATTGCCGTCCGCGGGAGCGCGCGCAGCTGCTTTAAGCAGCTGCGCACGCATCTGATCACAACCTGGTGCACCTTGTCTCCCTGCCCTTAGTGCGCAGGGAGCCACCAGCCACCCGCACAGTACAGAGATGGTCGGAGGAGGGCGAGGAGGCTCTTGAGGATTGTTTTGAGTCGACTGTGTGGGAGGTGATCTGTGACGACCATGGAGAGGACATCGACAGCCTTAATACATGCATTACTGACTATATTAATTTCTGTGTGGATAACACCGTACCTACCAGGACTGTGCGGTGTTTCTCCAACAACAAACCTTGGATTACCCCAGAAATTAAAGCTGTCCTCAAGCAGAAGAGGGGGGCCTTCAAATCAAAAGACAAAGAGGAGTTGAAAAGGGTGCAGAGAGAGTTGAGGGGACTGATAAGGTATGGGAAGGACAGCTACAGGCCCCCCTGCAGAACTCTCTGCCCAGGGGGATGTGAGGTGGGCAAATGAACTAAATCATTTCTTTAACAGATTTGATTCATCCATGAGGCAGTCTTCAACATCGGCTGCAGACTCACCCACCCCCA
>NW_005188337.1:38699-45630 GCF_000239375.1 Pundamilia nyererei
TGGGTTCATTGAGAACATGGTTGTTGTTCAATAATAAAATTATTCCTCAAAAATACAACTTGCCTAATAATTCTGCACTCCCTGCAGTGAGCCAGCTAGCTATCGAGCTTGTGGGTAACAGGTGTCTCTGAAAACGTCGGAGCACTTTTGCAAATATATGGTGTCTTAATAAGCTGAGCAGTTATTTGAAGTTTACACAGCTGCATTCTGGCCTGAAAATATGTTAAAAGTTTATTTTGTGACCTAGAAAGAGTAATAAGAGTAATATTAAAACTAAGTAGCTTTAAAACTAAGTAGCATTCTTCAAATGTGGGGTAATGAAGGACGCATTTGTTGGCCGCATTTGGAGCAGGGACTGCCTTTGTCGCCTGGCTGTGACGTAATTGGTCTACTATTGCGGTCTCCGAAGGATGCGGCCTAGGTTTTGGGACACAACTTTAGAGTGTCTTTGTCTGAAAACTTAGCAAATTGGTATTAGTAAGCATAACCTGATGTGTGTCTGGCACTAGTGTAAATAGTTGTAAATAGTTTTGTAAAGTAGCATTTTTGTACTTCTTTCACTGTGTATATATCGCCGACTGCAGTAGCCTGGTAGGGTGAGAAGCCATTTCTATTGACTCAGTTTTCTCCAGTTTTTCACTTAGAAGGTTAGGTAAGCAAATTGTCTTTTGTTAGTTATTTTTGGCATCACTCACTGCCGATGTATATAAATGGCTGCATAGCAAAAAAGTATGCAGCCAAAAGTACTCTAATTTTGCTCTTTCTTGGGTGGTGTGTTAGTGGGGAGTCACTTTTCTTGTTGCATTCAATTCACTCCTAGACCAAGAACATAACAAAGAACTTACCTGCTCACCTGGCCGCTCTCCATCTGCTTACTCTGCTACTCACCAGCTGCCCTCACCCTTGCTCTAATGCTCCATTCACTCCAGACTCAAGTAATATTGTAAACGGTACTCCGTTAATTCCTTGTCTCCTCTCTAACAGGGTACCAGTCCATAGTGCCACTGACTTCCCCCACCTGCCTTCAAACCATAAACAAATCACTCCTTCACTTTAAACATGCCAGGTGTTGTGTGAGTCTGCTGTTTGTGTCCACTTTTTCCCAAAATATCACCAAATTATAATTGCAAGTTTCAGTTTTTAACATTACGGCTGAATTTTTCTCAAACACCCCCATGAAAAACGGTAAGAAATGATAATGTTCTGATGGACATTTTTGTGTTGGTCGGTGCCACAGACTGTAAACAATGTACACTTTGATGCTTCCTGCTGGTTCCTGCCTTCTATCATTGTGGCCATTGCCATTTTGAATTTTTGGAGCCATAAAAGAGCATATTATAATGGAAGGTTGCAATGTTAAGTGTACAATGTGCATCATTACACAGAGAAATCCTAGAACTTCTTTTTCGTTATGATCAAAATGATGGAGCCTGCCCTTGATGGCTCTAAATGTTTTTAGGTTGTTAAATCAGGGCAGCATGGTGGCATTGGTGCCGTTGCCTCACAGCAAGAGCTGAGCTGAGTCTTTCTACGTTTCTTTCTCAGGTTCTCCCTGTGTTTGTTTGCAGCTTCCTCCCACAGTCCAGAGACATGCAGTCAGTGGGGTTAGGTTAACTAGTCATTCTAAATTACCTGTAAATGTAAATGGGATCATTTTCTCGGGTATAAGGGTCATTGACTCGTGAAACATGACTTTTAGATTGGTCAGATGTTACCAACACGACTTTCATATGAACATGCAGGGGTTAACAAGTCCATAACGGTCTTCATGTGACCATTTATCCTGTTTGCCAATGTTAGCATAAGTGAATCCAGATAATGGAAAGATCTCCTGGGTATGTTGAACAAGTTTTTTGTAGTATAGAGCCCAGGAGCTCACTCTGTTAAAGAGAACACAGAGAAAGTTATACTCAAGAACAGTAAAGTTAACAGGTGTGACTTGCTTTTCTTCAGTTTCAGTTTGTGACAAATCAACCATACTGCTCCAATTAAGACAGGATTACTGATCCTTACTGCAGTGCTTTCCAAGCTTTTTTTTGCTAGGCCCCCCTTCATTTTATTTACTTTTTATTCATACTGCACCCCCCATGCAATGGCTCTGTGCCCCCACTTGGATGTCACTTTGGTAATTAAATGGTAATAATGAGCTAATCCCATATTATCACCTAATTGTTTCCACGTTTACTTCACTTTTACTTGAGTAAAGATTGCCTGTGTTACCTGTTGTTTTTTTGTTGTTGGCGTTCTTGCTGGTGTGTGATGATCTTGCAGCTCACTGAGTGTATGATTATCAAACTCTATTACATTTCTGAGGTGCTAGAGGGAATCAGTGTTTCTTTTCCATTTATTGGGGAATCTCATTCTCAGAATCACCTCTCCATGTCCCATCAGCTGACCCCAGTAGAGCTACAGATAGAGAAATGGGAGAAGGGGTGGAATCCAGGAGAAGCTGCTTGGGAAACAGATTAATGATCTGATTTGGTCCAAAGACTTGGGTTTCTTGTTTGCGACTGAAACTTGGCAGACTGAATTTGATCACACCCCCCTCATTGAACTGTGTCCTGAATATTATTCATTTTTGAGCGCACCTCGTTGTTTGGGACGTGGTGGACGCCTTGCTGCAGTTTTTAAGAGTAGCTTCATGTGGTGATGAATGAGCACAAAAACCTTCTTAACCTATCTTCAGGTTATTAAATTTGGAACTAATGTGTTTAACTGACTTTCATTTTCAAATTGTCAAAACTTATTGTGGGTGATTTTAATTTCCACATCAATGACTACTAAATGGATGAATGATAGCATTTACTTTTTCAAGCATAGCTGTCTGAAAATGGAGCATTTGTGGAACTCCACAAAGCTCCAAGTTGATATTTTTTGTTAATTTAAGAGGGCTCTTACATCCTTTTAATAACATGGTGAAATATCTGAGGGGGTTCATATCTTTTAAATTTAATCCAAAACAGCTAATCGAATTCTAAAGTTTTATTTGACACGATCAGAAGCACTGTCACACCAGTATCTCCTGCTATAACTGTTCATTTTTTTTAATCAAGGTCTATAATATCAGAGTAAATATTACTTCTCGTCCTTCTTCTCTCATCAAATGCCTTAACCAGCCATCACTTTTAGTAACTTTTGCACTAGGGCTGGGCTATATCATACCGTTCATGGTAATACCGGTGTAATTTTGGGCAACGATAGGAAAATTAAATATCGCGATAGAATATGGGTAAAACGTGCATGCGCAGTGCCTTTGTTTACATATGCACATGGCAGCGATGCAGAATGAGAAGAGCGAAAGTGGATCTTTAAATGAAACAGATGAACCAGAACTGGTTTGTAAAAATGCTGCAACTTCAGTGGTGTGGCACTGGTTTGGCTTTCGTCCATCAGATACACAACAAAGCACTATTTTTGGTAGAGCATGCTAGCGGGCCGTCGTTATTACCGTGTTTTTTTGAAAATACAGCACACTTAAAATCAATCCTTATAATCCCGTGTGCCTTATGTATGAATTCTGGTTGTGTTTACTGACCTCGAAACGATTTTAATGTGGTACACGGCGATCGAAAATCTGTCAAATGTTTTAGTGTGACTTTGCTAAGCTACGAACCCGCACCGCTTGATGGATTGTCGGAGCATTACGACTATCGTAGGCAGGAGCCTCGCGGAGTGATACGTACTGCGCTTCAACATATTATTACCATATTGTGTGTGTATAACCTCTTTATAAGTTTTGTGGATATTATACATGGTTATGCTGAGGATATGTCGGCCAATATCCACTGGAAATGCCTTTTGGTTAAACTGTCAGCAAGGAATTTGCACTGTTACATTTTTATATAGCTTTAATGCACTTAAAAAACAGCTGCTTGTTTAAGTGAAAATACATTGATGGGTTTTTTGCACTAATAAAGTTGTGGAGTTGTAAAGTATCTTGTCTAGTGTCAATTATATCGTCAGTTATATCGTTATCGCAAATTTTCAAATGTATATCGTGATAAATATTTTTGGTCATATCACCCTGCTCTATTTTGCACCAATATCTCTGAATGCTATCATCAGTTTGGTAGATAAAATTAACCATCCTCCTGCCTATGTAACATTTACCAACCTCACTGCTCAGAAAGGATCACTCAGTTGCTCAATTTGTGTGTAAATTGACGAAACCACTGAGATCATTTTGAGATCCGATGTCATCTGAATAAAATTACTTAATCACATAAGAAAAACTTTACTCAGAGGTGAAAATTGAGTATGTAAATACTCAAACACACCTCAGAAATAAAAACAACATTACATTTTTTTTATCCTAGTAGAATAATACCACATACAGACTCCATCCATCCATGAGAAACATGAATATAAATAACAAAAATAACAACAAATAAGTTTTGAGCAGATTATTTTTCATTTCAGGTGTTAATTGCAAACTCATGTAAAAGTGAACAATAATAATAATAATAAAAAAAAATCTTATATTACCTTACAGCAAGCCATAATAGCTAATGTACATTAATTTACATCATAAAAACAAACCGATATCACAGTATGCTCTTACTGGTAGTGGAATGACATTTTGAGACATTTTTCTGCCTGATCTTTTGTGATTTGTTTCCAAGCTGGGGGAATAGCAGCAGGTTCTTTATTGTATTCTTTAGCAAAATTTCTGTTGTACTTTGTCATCACAAATTTCCAGTAATCTGATGCCTCAAAGCTCACATCTGGAGGGATTTTCCAATCAGGGTAAATTTCCTTGTAACTCTTGTAAGGGTGCCATTCATGGTTTGTGTCACTGCAGCGAAAACACTGGTCACTGACCACAAGAGAAGAGCATATGTCAGTGCTCAGTTGTTGTGTATTTAGCCAAGTGAATCCTCCCAGACCTCGAGGCCGATGCAGTGAAGCAAAGTGCTCAGTATGACCTCCTCTTCCTGCCTCACAGGGAGCTTTGCAGAATGGACACTGTTTGCCACAACCAACCAGTCTGCTGAAAAGCTCATCCTGGGGCTGCACATGGAGATGCTGTAGTTTTATTTCAAAGTTTACATTTTTAAACTCTTTTCTCAGATCTTGTGCCATGTCCTTTACACACTCTGTGAGCCAGTGAGCAAACTGTTCCTTGACATCATTGTTCAGGATCATGAAAACAGCAAGAGCATCCTGGGAAATGACCAGTTTATCACCAAGTTCTTTACAAATATCTTCAATAAATGTCTTCAAATCTTCACCCATTCCTATTTGGGCCTTGTTGATGGCATCATTTATGCTTCTGATACATGACTGGAGATGTTGGTCCTCAAACTCAGATATTGTTGACACAGTTGAAAAGCGCTCCACTATTTGGTTGAGTATCCGTGTCTTCACATACTTCTCATATGAGTCAATATAGCTCACATAGTTTTGAAAATCATCCTTTGAAATCAAATCCAGTAAAACTGAATACTGGAAGGACAGTCGTGTGCTAAACTGCTCACATGTCAGCATTTCATAAATGATATCAGGTCCCAGACATCGAGTGATAAAATATTCAACAGCAGGCTTCAAGCACTTGTTGGTGAATTCTTCTGCCTTCTTCTAACACTGGTCTCGTTTATAAAACACATATTTGAAATCATCACAAAACCTTTCCATGTTTTTCATCAGACATCTGTAGGGATCATTTTCTTGGATGAAATCTTTGTGCATCTTCTGAAACTCTCTGGCTGCAAATCCACAGATGTGCTGTTTCAGGGAAACTTCAAACTCAGTGTCTGTCTTAACATCTTGATTGTTTTGTAGTTTCTCATCAATGATGTGTAGGATCTCCTGGATGTAAATTTCACAGTAATTGCTTTTTCTTTTCACTCTTTCTCTCACAAACTGAGTGCAAAAATCTATGATGCTGTCAGCCAGTTTTTGTACAGTCATTATGTGATCTTGACTGTTGAAAAACTTGCTGACTTTGTATTTCCATTTGTTGTACAATACTTCAGCTGTAAATTTGAAAGGCTCTTTTCCACAATCCTGCAGACGTTTTTGACTTAATAATTCACATGCACGACTCCCCCTGTGTGAGAGATTTATTCTCAGGCAGTGATATACGCTGGTGAAGACATCTGTTGTCTTTTGTTCAGAAAAAGAAAGTTTCTTTAGAGTTTCATTCCACATCTTGTGAAATACTTTGTCCAGCTCTTCATCACTCATCTGGACTTTTTTCTTTTTGCATTCATCTATCAACACACAAACTGCATTTTCAATCTCTTTTGTATGATTCTTTTTAATTTTTTCAATTTCTGCCATCCCCTCTCTGATTTCTGCTGCTGCTGTGAGCTGATTAAAAACAAATCTCTCCATTTCTTTTCGAAGGCTCTTTGCACTGTTTGAGAATTCCTCTCTGTATCCTTCAACCAGATAAACATGACCCTCTGTTTGCTTGAAATACTTTGTCAGATTTTCTAGAAGCTTTGTCTCCCATCTAGACAGCACTGTGGAGGCTTCACTTTTCAAACATGTGAGAAATTCTCTCATGTCAGACGATTCAGATTTTGCGGCAACTGTACCAAAATTGGAAATTCTAGTTTCTGCGTTTGTTACCCAGGTGTACATCTCTTTTTTGAATTCCCACTGCCATTTGTTGAATTCTGTGCAGAGTCTCATGTATGCATCAGCTACGAGGCTGTTTCTGAAGCTGAAGATGAAGTTTTCATGCTTTACTGCAGTCCACAGACTTGTCACCCACTCTTTAAAATCCGAGACATCATTAGCAGATGACTCACAGTTTCCCAGCAGTTGGATGATGTGTTTCTTGAGCTCATATACAGCCTCACTGTACCCTGCATTGACTGGTGCCATTGGTGGGTTTCCATTCCAGAGTCCAGGAATGTACCAGTTCCCAGTGTCTGGACTGTACTCCATCACATCAGTGAAGCTCTTGTTCTCCTCTTTCTTT
>NW_005188337.1:46176-48312 GCF_000239375.1 Pundamilia nyererei
CTACAAGCTCAAGAGGAAATCCATCAAGCAACAACTCTGCACACAGTTTGGGCAGATGCTGCAGCATCTGACGTGCTGGATCTGTTTGTGGAAGGGACAGTGAGGCTTCATAGATCTGACCCATTTCACGGAAGAAGTGTTCAGTCCCAAGTGAGCTGTTGGAAATTTGTCTGTCAATTTCTTTGATCTCCTCTTTGTTATTACATTTTTCTTTATATTTCTCCCGAAGTTCCGACAGTTTTATACGAGACAGGTTATCAAGGTTCATTCGCATCCATTTCAGGAAATAAAACCTCTCTGTTCCTGGGCTTGATAATGCAGTGATGAAACATGTCATAGCTGTTGACATGTCATAAGAGTTCTGCCTTTTCCGCCGTTCTTTTTTCTGTAGCTGAAGTTCACTTTTGTAATCTTCAATATTTCTAGACCCGATATGTTGAAGTCGAAATTCTTCCTTCTCTAAGCAGGTCAGTTCTTTCCATATTTCACCTTGCCGTGGAAGCTGATCTTCTTTGTATTTATGGATGTCTTGAATTTCAGCAGTGATGGCTTCTGCATTTGTCTTTGCAGTCTGACACTCTGGAGAGTCTTCATCAACCAGGATTCCCAGTTCATGGGCAACGTCTGCCATCTGCTCTATTGTCATCTTCATCTTTGAGTTCTTAACTACATCTGTGATTGTTTTTCTCAGATCTTTTACCAAGTCAGCATCATTTTTGTGTTTTGTTTTAATAATGATGTTGTTTTTAGTCAAACCCATTGTAGTAGCTACTTTTTTCAGAGCATCTATACTGAAGCTCTGGCGCCCATAGTTACCTACCAAGAAGATCTGTGCCTTGTGCTGTTGGTTAGTAAGTAGACTGCACTCAGAGTCCAAATAGTCAAAGAACACAAAAACTGCTGCAGATGTCTGACACAGAAATGAGTATTGTGTTTGAAAGCTTGCAATGTCCCCACGAAGGTTAGCTACAGCCACTGGCTGACTGAAAATATCAATGTTTGTGTTTCCACAAGGAAGATACCAAGTAATTTCAGTCAGTCCGTTGGATATTCTTCTTGGACTGTCACCACACTCCATGTTGCGATGAACAAAGGTGTCATGGTACTGCTGAGAATTGCTCAGAAACTTATTGAGAATCTCTGACTTGGACAAAGAGCACTCACCCAGTCTGACAAAAGAGATCATTGGAAGTTCAGAGAGAACGATTCTGTCTTCAATGAAGCCCTTGGATTCTGACAGAGACTGAGGTCTGTACTTTTTAGCAATGTCTCTCATGGCCCACAGCATGAGTGTGCACTGTTTTGTGTCACAATTTGGAAGCAGCAGAGGAACAGAGAACTGACACATGGACATTTTTAGTGCCATTTCCTGCTGCACAAGACCATCAGAACACAGAAAGAGAGCAGTAATTATGTCGAGTGGATTTAGCATGTCATCTGTGTTTGGGATCTCAAACAGATCATCAAAATCTAAGTCTGGACCCTGCCATTCATCATCAGAGTCTGACTCACAGACTGATTTTGTATTTCTAGCTTTCACATTAACCATGATTAGTTTCTTTAGAAAATACCATGGAAGGTCTGAGTTACACTTGGCAGTTTGATTAGTGATGGTCTTCTCATCAATCTCAAGTATTCTGCCAACATATAGCTTCTCTCTGTAGTACTGCTTAATGTCCAGATCCTCCAATAAGTTTTCCAGCTTTGTCTCTGTGAATATAAACACAGAACAGAACATATAGAACAGGGTCATTACTTTTGGTTTAACATTTGAGGGACGTTATTATTTCACATCACTACAAACCTTCAAACATCAAACCAATTTGAGCCTAAACGCTACCACAAGAAAGGTAGTCCTGTTCATTTATTACCATGAGAGGTAAGCTGAAAAGAGATGAAGGAGGCAAAACTGTGTGCCAAAGTCAGGGGTTAAAGCAGTCAGTGGTTGATGTTTTTTTTTTTGTTTTGTCTTTTTGGCACGGCACTGGAACAAATGCAGATTCAATTCAATTCAATTCAATTTTATTTATATAGCGCCAAATCACAACAAAAGTCGCCTCAAGGCGCTTCATAGATACAGAGAAAAACCCAACAATCATATGACCCCCTATGAGCAAGCACTTTGGCGACAGTGGG
>NW_005188338.1:0-1084 GCF_000239375.1 Pundamilia nyererei
AATCCTTACATCAGCAAATGATGAGACGTGAGCTCACACAATCTGTTCTGACCAGTGACATTTTTTTCTTTTTATAATCAAAAGCACGCTCATGCTAAGATGTAGGAGGATGTGAACTATTTGATCAAAACTGAGATCTCTTATCAAACATGACATCACTAGTTTGCCACACTGTGTGAATGTGTTTTTTTTTTTAAATTTCTTTTACAAAGGCTACAACTGAGTCAGACAACTAGACCATTTATAAACAGAAACTGAAAGAATGTTATCTGACATCAGATAATTTTGGATGCCTTGTGTGGATTGTTGTTTAACGGGTAATTGTTTTTGCAGTTTGTAGTTGTAGCACTTTATTGCAGATCAGGAATAATGTGGCAGCCAGTGTTGCTGTCTTTAATCAAACAAAGTAGGAAAGTATTAAAAATAAGTTGTAGTAAAATGTAGTATGTTATTTAATTACTCAACAGAAAAAGTAATTTGTTACACTATTCATTACATTACTTTCTTTTTCCCTCCATTAAATTACCTGTAAATCTTAAGTACAAGTTAACAACATAAACCTGATGCTACAGTCCAACTCATAAACAAAAAAACTGTTTCCTGATGAGGAAACCAGATACTATGACCTAATGGAAAACCCTAAAAACTGTGTTGAACCGTGGCGATAAAATCTGAGTACAGATTCATGGAAAAGGGGCTATATAATCTTTCCTGTAGTGCTTACATGTGAAAGACAACTCAAGGAAAAGTTGAAAAACAGTTCAAAAAGACCTAATAACAATAGCCAGTTATTATACTTTAGAAACATGAACAGGAAGCTGCTCATCATTTCATTACCAGGAATGGAAGTAACAAGTTCGAAGAATCATTTCCACAATCGTAGAAACACAAAGTCTAACTTTATAGCATTACCTTTGCCTCCAGTAACACTGTGAGGAATCTTGGGGTCATTAATGACCAAGATACAGTGGGGCAAAAAAGTATTTAGTCAGCCACCGATTGTGCAAGTTCCCCCACCTAAAATGATGACAGAGGTCAGTAATTTGCTCCAGAGGTACACTTCAACTGTGAGAGACAGAATGTG
>NW_005188338.1:2627-4223 GCF_000239375.1 Pundamilia nyererei
TGGCTGACTAAATACTTTTTTGCCCCACTGTATGTCCTTCAATGTGCATACTAAGCAAAATTCTGGGACTGATTTTTTTAATTTGCACTAAATTAGAAACATCCTGTCTCGGAGTGACACTGACAAACTAGTTCTTTATCATATTATGCCGTTACATATTCCATATGTACGCGGGATGACCTCTTTAAGACACTCCGGCTAGCCCAGCCATGCCTCAAAGCTTACATAGAAAGCAGCTGTGCAAACGTGAAACCGGTGGTCATTTGATCTCCACGGGTTTTGTATGGAGGACCACAAGAGCCACGCACATCGAAATAAAGAATTCTGTGCTTAAATTATGAGTTGTAGAATGAATTCTACATTTGTAAATTCATTTTTGAATTCCACATTTAAAAACAACATTTCAAAATGCATCTTTGAATACCAATTTAATAAATTGATTTTCAAAATGCTTTTTAAAATGGTGATTCCACTCCTTATTTCAAAATTAATTTCTCTTTTCTGTTCGCTGTATACTTGTAAGTTGAAATCCACACCGCCAGGGAACCTGAGCGTAGTTTTACACGTAGTGTTTTGCTTTGTATCTGAAAGCAGTCCTACCAAAATAATTGTAACTTGTGTAAGTATTCTTTACAAACACAAATCCTTTTTACAAACACACAAATTCTCATGTGTAGATGGACAAACATAAAATTTTGACATATTTTGGTTTACAAGTTTACAAAACTCAGTACACAAATACACATTTGATTTACAGGTATAAAATATTGATGACCACAATTTGAGCCCATAAAGCTGGATTAGCAACTTAATTTTAAAAATCCTGCTGCAATGCAAATTAGCCACACCATGGGATATAAGGAGCTCTCTGATTGGTTGGTCAGGCACAGGCTGTCTGTATGGATTTTTCTAGCTCATAGCTTCGCCTGCTGACAAGCGTGTATGCTTGAACAAAGAACATTAACACTCTGCTCAACACGGATATGTGAAGAATGGGTCCAAAACTCCGTCCACTACAGGTCCCAAAGTCAAACGGACACTAAGAGTTAAAAACGGTATAAATTCTTTCATCTTTAATTAAATCATCAGCATTGCTGCTTTATTGGGTGTAACAATTAAGTTTAACATCCATGAAAACAGAATTTATTAAATTTAACGGAGTTAGAAGTTAACAGGAAGTTAGCTCACTAGTTTACATCTAAACATTTCATACCATGTTCTGACTGAGAGATTTTTGAAACTAATTAAAACTTACAGCTCTGCTATCACTTCCAACATAAATGAAGACGGAAAACTAAACAGCAGTGGCATTTGCAGGGTTACTGAAGTTGGACTAGCTGGTATATAATGTTGTGCTACGTGATTGCTAGCGACACAGCTATGTTAGCATAACATTAGCACAGTAAAGCTGGAGGATCAACGCCAACTTTTTTTCCACTTGATAAAAGTTAACGTGAAGGATTCTGGTGGTCAGGGACAAATGCAATCGCATAGCAGGATGCTACACGGGCCAAACTAAAGTCAGGAGAACAACTGAGATTATTCATCCACAATATGAGGTTAGTTATTAATATACTGCAACAACATGGGAATAGA
>NW_005188338.1:4421-18679 GCF_000239375.1 Pundamilia nyererei
GCTATTGCGATAGAGCGATATAGTCAAAATCTCTATCGTTGGCCAAATTTATATCGTTTCTATCGTATATCGTTTATATCGCCCACCCCCTAAATGAAGGGACCCTGCAGCGAAACGGTGAGCTCAACCTTTGACTGTGCGCCTGTTTACTTAGTTCGACCACCTGTTGAAGGTAACGCGCTAACATAGCTAACGCATCACCGCACGTAGCCCCGTTATTTTAAGGTCATCTTAGCTTGTGAAAATTGTATGTCGCAGCTGTACGAGTTAGCTAGGTGTTTTGTAAGCTGCTGTGCTCTACACAAATAAAGCTGGAAGCAGTTCAGACTATTAGAACCAGCACTAAGGCCTGTTACATTTATACAGTGTTAGAGCAATGGCTGCAACCTTTAAACTGCCTTTAAACTAGCGATTAAAATTCTGACAAGTAAACTCGTCAGTCCAGATGTTACCACATTACTTTGTGATACTTAAGAGTTAAAACAACTGAGACAGGTTGATTAAAGTAATGGCTGTCAGTTCTTTCATTCCCTATATCAAGACTGGAGATCACACTACTGATTTCAGTTCATTTAACCCTTAGATGGAAAAATGACCCCACAGGTTTTTATTCTTCAAAATGTTATTTTGAAAAAAATTATCATCTGCGGTTTTTCCATGCCATGTCATGCTTTCAGGTTTCCATATCACTATGCCATGTTTAGAGTTTTTCTTGTTTGTTTTCTGTTCACTGGGTTTTTTCATGGTTTATGTTTCCTTTCTAATTTACCCAGTTTATGTTATCGTTTCATTTTGCATTGTTTTTGGCATTTTATTTTTGTACCATTTCGTCTGCCTTAATAAACAGCTAACCCTTAGTTAATGTTGAGTTTGAATATGTCCGCACCTGGATCCACTCTTCGCACTTCACACAGTTTGCCGTGGCAGACTGTGGTTGAACGAAATGACAAGAAATTTCTGAAAACACACAGACTAAATAAACAGGAGGCAATCAAGGGAAGTGAAAACACATGAGGAAACAGCTGACACACTAACAAAGGACATCTTCAAAATAAAACAAGAAACATAATGCAAAGGAGACATGACAACATGAACTTGACAACAAAAGACATGCAGACGTGAAACAAAGGACAAGGGAGACTTGACACAGGGGTTGAAAACACAAGGGGAAATAATAAAGAAATGAACTTAGAAAACCCAAAGAACTTAAACATCAACCATAGATATCAAAATAAACTAAGACTCAGGATTGTGACAGTTGTTGTTATGTTGTTGTTATGTTGAGCTGGCAGCGAAAGAGCTGCAGCTGTGTATGTCCAGCAACCGATAAAATAACCATGATTAAAATACCACTGGTTAGCACTGTTGCCGCACAGCAAGAAGGTCCTGAGTTCAATTCCACCATCAGGCCGGGGTCTTTCTGTGTGGAGTTTGCATGTTCTCCCCGTGTTTGCATGGGTTCCCTCCGGGTACTCCGGCTTCCTCCCACCGTCCAAAGACATGCAACTTGTGGGGATGGGTTAATTGATTAATCCAAACTGCCACTAGGTGTGAATGTGCGAGTGAATGTGAGTGCAAATGGTTGTCTGTCACTGTGTGTTGTCCCTGCAACAGACTGGCGACATGTCCAGGGTGTACCCCGCCTCTCGCCCTATGACAGCCCCAACCCTGAAAAGGATAAGCGGAAGCAAATGGATGGATGGACCCAAAACCTACAACAGACATCTAGGGTTTGGAAGAGAGTCAAACAAATATTTAAAATATAATCTGATCATTCTTAGAGCAGCTTTCAGGATGTCTATATATTAACATATATATGTTAACATACAGTACTAACATGCCGGTTTTAAACTTGATGAATAGCATTAACCTGCTCGCTGCAAATTATCATATGCAGTTTTAAAAATAGAGAAAAAGAAAACATATTACTGATACAGAAATACGAGATCACTGCAAAAAGTGCAGCCTCTCCTAATGTCCACCCAACTGTAACTCATTTTATATTAAGATTTAAAATCTAGTTGGTATTGGTAGCCTTCAGTAATAGTAATAAATCACACAGCAATTGTCAGGGACCTGAGTCTGAGTGACCCAGGGTCCACGACGGCTTGTGGACTCCTGTCATATTATATGTGTTTTTATGCACTGTGCTGCTGTTCTCGTGTCCATGTGTGACAGGTTGAAGGATTACTGAATATAAAAGGGTTCAGTTAATACCAATTTATATTAGTTGATATAAAGACAGAAATAATGTAAATATGGGAAGAAAATTGTTAAGAGGTAATTATTTTTCATGTTATATTAATGACTTTCATTTAAAAGAACTGCAATCTATACATCACTGATTGGCTAGTAAGTAGTGATGGGTCGGTCGCGAACGAAATGGCTCTTAGAGCTGGTTCTTTGACGTGAGCGAGCCGTGTTTTGTTTTTTCTTTCTCTCTCTCTCGCACTTTTTTCTGCTTCACTCAGCATGCGAGCCTTGTGCTTTACGCTGGGAAGAGGGGGGAGGGGTGGTAGTTACACTCAGTAGCACACGAACAGAGCAGGAGGGAGAGAGAGAGAGAGAGAAAGAGAGCTCGGGACAACAACGTCACATTAGAAAGGTATAGTAATCATCCACAACTATTTTCAGTTGCAGATGACAAAGGATTCAGAAAGTTTATTCATGCAGGCCCATATGACAGAGAATATGCATGTTCTTTTTGTTTTCATATTATAAATTTATTTTTAATTGTGTTGTGGTTTGCAGTGTTTTGTGTTGTTTCACTTTAAATTTGTAAAAGGAAAAAGCTGAAAATTTAAATAGTTAAAAGTTGAAATGTGAATAGTTGATTTTTGTATAAGAGCCGGCTCTTTTTAGTGAGTCGAGCCGAAAGAACCAGTTCTCTAAAAAGAGCCGGAAATCCCATCACTAGAGTGTATGCCTGCTGGAATTAAGGGTTTTGACAGCTGCGTCTATTGCAGGGCTCTAGACTAACTTTTTGACGGTATGCCTAACTTAAAAAATTTAGGCGTACTGGCACAAAAGTTAGGCACACTCAAATTTTTCAACCACATCGCTTAACACCGCAGTTTTACATGTGCACTTTCTTTGGGGGGGGGAGTCCATACAGACAATATTCATTTCTAAATTATTAACTAACAAACTTGTGCTTAAAGTGCTTTGTCAATATTGTAGAAAATGTTAAACTTAATCATCATCTCGGCTCCTCTGACGACCTGTTTGCTGCTGTCTGCTGCTGACAGGCAGTGTTAGAGGGGACACTCGGGCATTTATTGCAGCATATAATGTGTTTTCTGGATACACTGTGCTTTTTCAACATTCAAAGATTGATGGCACTGTGTCAGAGCAGTGGCTATGAACTTCAGATGGATCAGGCCTTAACTTGACAAAAAAATTATCAATAGTTCTTTTCATCTTTTCTTATTACCCACAGCTACATCCACTTCTCGGGCGTAGGCTACTCACTAGGGCTGGGTATCATCGCTGATTTCTGTAATCCATTCGATTCCGGTTCTCAAAGTCCTGATTCGATTCAATTTAGCCTCAGACAGTCAGAAATATTATAATTCTGATCATTTATCAGTACTAATACATGTGAGACTTCATCAGAATTGTGAACATCACAGCAGATGCCTTTGTGTGAAAGTAACTGAGAATAAAACACAGAAAAACATGAAGGAGATTTTCCTGGTCTGGCTTTTTATAGCAGATAACCTTAAAAATATTCTACAATGTTCTGCAATTTTGTATAATTTAAAGAAGTTTAAATTTCTTCAGTATTGAACAGCAGAAATTAGGCTCTCTTGTCCGAGGTCATTTAAGTGAAAAAAGAAAAAGATAGCGCTGTAAACAACGGTAGACTGGTGGGTAATAAGTGAATAATGCAGAAAACAGAGATTTGAGATGGGAAACTGTTCTTGAAGTACAGAGAGAGATAGAGAGCTGTGCATGAAGTGTGATTTTTATTGTGGTGGAAGCAAAACAGCAAAAGTCAGAGGGAATTCATGACGACATTGATCAAATGTGAAGCGTAGTTTGCTGCTTACTTTGCTGCTGGCTCGGCGAATTTTGGTTGGAGACAGACAAAACCTGCAGCTCAGAATGTAACGCAAAAAAGACATAAACACATATCGGACCCGACACATCAGAATAGCTAAGCTCCGACAGCGTGTCCGTCTACGGGCCGTCAGGTGAGAAAGCCGAGAAAGACAAAGCTGATTCTGATGCGTCGGGTCCGCTCTGTGTGTCTTTGTGTGGAATCCGTTAATGAATTGATATCGCTTTATTCAAGCTCACCTCTCTCTTCCACCTGCACTTTCAACTGGACCATGGCCAATCAGAGAGGTCCCGCCCCTGACTATCTCTGATTGGTTTAATCCACGATAGGGGCATAATGTGTGTCTGTTGTTGACCACACGGAGAGTTGCAGAGATTTTTTTTTCTTTTGTTACCTGTGCGAACAAATATTTTTTTTAGTCGCACCACTGAAAAATTTGGTCGCGTTTGCGACCAAATTGGTCGCATTCTAGAGCCCTGGTCTATTGTTTCCCCCCAGGAGGAGCGTGGGACAACAGAGAGCAGCGAGCGTGGGGAGTGTGGAGACACGTGTGCAGACAGGATTAAATATCGACTTTTGGAAAGAAGGCACATCACAGGAGTCGAGGGAACTCACAGGGATTTATTGTTATGTAATATTCGTTTCACTGTAAATAAATGCACTGCTTTCTTTGCACTAAGTCATCCATTTGGGTCCAATTTCCCCACATCCCCATTGTCTGCCACAGAGACCGTGACAGCAATAGTACATTCATGTACAGTGGAACCCCAACTTACGAAATTAATTAGTTCCTGAGAGTCTTTCGTAAGTCGAAAATTTTCGTAAGTCGAATCACCCATTGTACGTTTTGAGTGAGGCGATGCTGAACGATAGGCTATAGGCTAATTGCTAACTAGAACAACAATACGTCGTTCAAGTGGAACAGCGAAGTGCCTACTCACAACGACATTTACCTAAAGTAGCTTTATATCCGGTCTTTGAGTCTGATGTCATTAGCCATTCAATTCGTGAACAAATCGTTCAATCCAATCACTTTACTGACTCGTGAATCATGATTCACCAGCGCAAATGACTCACTGACTCATCCCTGTTGCTGTTATCAAACTAATTCCATTAGTAGAAATATATCTAGTTCATAATTAAAATCGTGGGGAAAAAATAACAGCCAGTTTCTTAACAAAAACATTTCTGCTCTGAACTAGAAGAAAAAACCCTGAGTAGAAGCTCACATCAAGACAATAGCTCCTCGGTTCACAGTAGCAGCGCTCTGCTAACAACACATTTGAGTTACTCACCCTCTCCCTTGCTGTGTTGAATCGTAGTGTAAGCGAATCACTCAGGACTCACTCACCCCCTCCTCCTGGCTCACAGCTTCTTCTTCTTCTTGGTTGTCTGTGACGGTTCCCAGTCACCCAGACAGAAGGTCAAGGTTAGTTCCACAACATAAAACACATGTAAGCGATTCTTCTTTGAATATGCCGCGAGCACGAACTCAGGTGGTTCAACGTTCCAGCGGTGAGCTGCTCTGTGCCACTGCCTTAAATAGCAGCTGGGGAAATCAGCCAGATCAGCCGCAGGTGGACACCATCACACGGGTGCGTGGGCCAAGAGTGAGAGCCCGTAATGAGCTCCACCCAGGCAGAGAGGAGGAGGAGAGACAAAAAACCAAAACTAACAACAACAAAACCTGTAGCCAGCGTGGGCCAACCAGAGAGACACGGGGACCGTGACATGAAGTTTGGCTTGCTGGTATATGATGATATGCTACGTGATCGCTAGCAACACAGCTATCTTAGCATAATATAAACAGTGAGGCTGGAGGGCAAACGGAGGACTTTTTTCCACTCGATAAAAGTTAATGCGAGAGTTCCCAATGGTTAGGGGCAAATGCACTTGGATGGCAGGATGCTGTAAACCAGGGATGTCAAAGTCAAATACATCAGACGGCCAAAAAAACAAATTTGCTACAAGCTGAGGGCCGGACTGGTTCAATGTTAATTAAAACATATTAAAATGATTGCACATAACCTATTGAGACAAGACCTTACAAGTAACGCGTTACTGCCCATCTCTGTATGTAAATGTTCTGCGATACTCACTTGTCTGAGACTGAGCCTGATACTTGGTGGTGTCTCATCTTTTGTACGAGTTCATCAATGTTCGGGGTCAGGCTCTGAGCTGAGGAAATCCTCAGGATTAAGTCAAGGTGTTTATCAGTAAGACGGCTCCGGTGTGATGTTTTGTTTAGCTTCATCAAAGAGAACAATTGTTCACACAGGTATGTGCTGCCAAACACAGAGAGCGTCTGAGCAGCTTGGATGCGCAGCTGAGGCATTGTGTCGGGGATGAAACGTGCAAACTCAGCGGCACCCACTCTCTCATATTTTTCCCTCAGTGTGTCATTGCACTGGAGCTCAATCAACTCCATTTGGAGGTTTGGTGGTGCGCTTTCCACATCAACTCCAAAAGGATTGGCAAGTAGTTCAAACCTGCTTTTTTGAGCTTCAAAGTCAGCAAATCGGCGTCGGAACTCAGCGGCAAGTATGTTGAGTTTATCGGCAAACTGTGCACTTGGGAACACAGCGGTAGAGAGCTTCTCTTTCATGGTCTGACAGCTGGGGAAGTGGCTCAAGTTTTCTTTCTGCATCTGAGTCTCCCACAGACTCAGCTTGGTTTTAAACGCCTTCACCGTACTGTACATATCAGAAATGACACGCCCCGTCCCTGCAGTTGCAGGCTCATCACATTCAGATTGCTTGTGATGTCGCACAGAAACGCCATTTTACACATGAATGTTTTATCTTGAAGCTCTGTTGTGTCTTTCCCTTTGCTTTCCATGAACAGACAGATCTCCTCACGAAGCTCAAAACATCTTTGCAGCACCTTTCCCTGGCTTAGCCATCGCACATCTGTGTGATAGGGCAAGTCACCATACTCTGTATCTAACTCTCCCAGAAATGCCTTGAACTGGCGGTGATTTAAACCTTTGGCTCTGATGAAGTTAACTGCACGCGTTATGATGGTCATTACATGTTCCATTTTCAAGGCTTTGCCACATAACGACTCCTGGTGTATTATGCAGTGATAAGCTGACAGCTCCTCTGTGACATTTTCATCCCGCATCCTCTCACGTATCCTTGCCACCAATCCACTCCTGTGTCCACACATCGTGGGTGCTCCTTCTGTTGTCAATCCCACGAGTTTTTCCCAAGGCAGTCCCATCTCATTTACACATCTGGGTACCTCTTCATACAGATCTTGTCCTGTAGTCGTGCCATGCATCGGATGTAACGCCAAAAACTCTTCTGTTACGGTCAGGCTGGAGTCCACTCCACGAATGAAAATTGACAACTGGGCAATGTCAGTTGTGTCAGTGCTCTCATCCACAGCAAGGGAATATGCAATGAAATCTTTTCCCTTTTCCACAAGCTGTTCTTTTAGATTGGTGGACAGCTGGTCTACACGTTCAGCAACAGAGTTTCTGCTCAGGCACACGTTTGAAAATAGTTGCCTTTTGTCTGGGCAGACTGCGTCACAAACTTTAAGCATACAGTTTTTGATAAACTCTCCCTCTCTAAATGGTCGGGCTGATTTTGCAACTTCTTCTGCCACAAGAAAACTCGCCTTGACAGCAGCCTCACTTTGTGATTTTGCTTTTGTGAACAGAGCCTGCCGGGACTTAAGACCTCGTTTTAATTCTTCCACCTTCTGTAGCCTTTGATCTGTGTCCATATTCTTATCTTTGTGTTTCTTAGAGGTTTCATAGTGCTGTCTTAGATTATATTCTTTCATTACAGCCACACTTTCTCCACACAGAAGACAAACAGGTTTGCCTTTTACCTCCATGAACATGTACTCTGCCTCCCACCTGGCTTGAAATACCCTGTGCTCACCGTACACCTTCCGTTTAGCCATTATTGGGGAGGGGAGTTGCTGCAAGTTGACATCTGCTCTGAATGCTAATGAATAATGAATGAATAATGAAGCTGAGCCCCGCTTCTGGCACTGCAGTGAGTTCGCGGGCTTCCGTTGTATTGTAGGGAATGGAGTATTGGTGCGTGCAAAACCCCAGCAGGCGGCTATGACCTGCGGGCCGATTCTAATACTAATCAAATATCATCCCAGGGGCCATAATAATTGCCAAATCTGGCCCACAGGCCTTGACTTTGACACATATGCTGTAAACGGACCAAACGTCAGTCAGGACAACAACTGAGATAATCCATCCACAATAGGAGGTTAGTCATTAATATACTGCTGCATGGGCTGGGCTGTAGTTACATCGTAAGGCTTTAAAAACGGAGCTTTAAAATGATTAGTAGTAGTAAAAACCGAGAGAAGCCAACATTGATCACTGACTGTTTTTAGGAACTTGTTGAGATTAAATAAAACAAGATACAGAGCATTAAAACACATTAAAAACACAACAGCCATATTAAATGCAGTGTACTTTGGCCTGGCTGCAGGATTCATCACGTCATCACTTAAAGACCGGATTGTAAGGCATAGACCCTACAATCATACAGACAGCCCCAACAATCAGACGGCCTCCTGTGAGCAAGAATTTTGGCTACTGGGGAAGGAAAAACACCCTTTTAACAGGAAGAAACCTTTGGCAGCTTCAGGCTCAGGGAGGGGCAGCAATCTGCCGCAACTGTTTAGAGTTGAGGGAAGGGAGACAGAACAAAGACATACTGTGGAAAAGAGACAGAGATTAATAATAACAAATAATTAAATGCAGAGTTGCACATAAAAACATATGTTAAGAAACAAAAAAGTGAGGGTAAAAGGCAACTGATGAAGAACTACAACTTCTGAAGTCCCCAGCAGCCTAGACCTATCGCAACGTAGGTAAGGCTGGATTCAGGGTCACCTGATCCAGCCCTAGTGTAACTGTATGTTTTATCGAAAAGGAAAGTTTTAAGCCTAATTTTAAAAGAAGAGGGGCCTGAAAGCTGAAGGCTCTGTTTGCCATTGTTTTTTCTTTTCTTCTTTTCACATCCTGTCCTGTCTTTTGCAATCAGAATTATGATCTGAATGCACTGTTATCAACATGTTTTGCTTTTCCAAGAACAGCTCTATAAATTCTCTGTAGGCACCTCATGTTCATGCATTTATTTTGTGGTTCATGTAATTATTTTTATTAGTATTATTTCTGTTATTATATATAATATAATATGGTATAGTATTACAATATCTAAGTCGATGCTTAAAGAAAGAAAAACAAGAGTGAGCTAGTGAGTGACTGTGTATGTGTCTTTATTATAGTTATTGAACATGTATTAAAATTACTAGAAAAAAATTAATGAACAGAATGAGAAGTGGGTTATTAGATAACATTTGCAATCCAGCAAATACATATTTTACTTATTCAATTTGATTATTCAATGTAATATATCATGAAGAAAACCTTGGAAAAAAGTTATCTACAGAAATATTTATGCAGAAAAAAACAACTGAATTTCCTGATCAAGGAAATTCATGATGTTACAGTAGAGGGCACTACAGCTTCACCAATCTGCGCCTCCCTGCTTCAGAGGGCTACAGTAATATCTCCTGATATCGCCTAAGTCTGGTATATTTTTAATTTAGAAAGGAAAAAGGAACAATAAGATGCAGGAATTTAGAAGCAATGTGTTGTAGAAATCATCCTTACATTAGAGAAGATCCACTGGTTCTCAATGTTATTATTGTGTGTCTTATGTGTAGTTTAAAGGTTGAATGAGGAGACTCAGATATAGGCAATTTTGTTGAATAAACTGTGTGACAGCATATTTTACAAATTATTTGCATTTTATGCATTTTAAACCTCCCCGGTGGTTTACATGCTTTGCAAGGCCTAACTGTGCCTACAGCTGTTATCAGTTTTCTCTGTAGAGCTAATGTTTGTACAATTCCAATTATATTTATAAGGTTGGAAATTACTGATGGTAGAAGTAATATACCTATTGTAAATATCAAGTACTAAGGCATTTCTTGATGCATATACATTTGCAGTTTGCATTAATGGAGCAATGCTCTATCTGTAGCTAGAGAAACACATAAAATTCAACAAGACAAGACATGGGTTACTATAAGAGACATCAAAGTTCCATCTTCCCATCTTTTTGCACACTAATTGGCTGTTTTCAATCCAGCTGCTATTTTTGGTAGAAGTCCCATTGTGCCTGATTGTCCTAACAACAGCTCTCCTCCTGTGTGTAAAAATGATCAAATATAGGAACGTTGAAAAAATTATGGGAGGGTAAATCTGCTGCATGGTCCAGGTAGTGAGAATCTTTGGTTTAAAAAACAATCTTTCAGTTTGGCAGTCTTGTACACACCGTAGTTCACATCTTTCTCTTGTTTTGGTAAATCTCGGGTGTATGATAGCAGCAATATTAATGAGACTGGGACGGCTCTGTCTTAACGTGGTGACTCTGTTTATTCCCAAGCTGCAACAACAAACACACACAGCGCAACCACCAGAGGGTGCTGCATGACCCATTGAATTTTTTCTCTCATACGCCTCATGATTCTATAGTACAGGGTGGGCCATTTATATGGATACACCGTAATAACATGGGAATGGTTGGTGATATTAAAGTCCTGTTTGTGGCACATTAGTATATGTGAGGGGGCAAACTCCTCAAGATGGGTGGTGACCATGGTGGCCATTTAGAAGTCGGCCATCTTGGATACAACTTTTGTTTCTTCAACAGGAAGAGGGCCATGTGACACATCAAACTTATTGGTAATGTCACAAGAAAAACAATGGTGTGCTTGGTTTCAACGTAACTTTATTCTTTCATGAGTTATTTACAAGTTTCTCTTTGTTCACAGCCATTGACATGTCAGAGGTTAACTACAGTTACATGATGATGTGTTTCCCTCTTTATGCACTGAAGCTGGCACGTTCCCTGAGTTTTTCCAGCAAGATGGTGCACCACCACATTATGGGCGCCAGGTCCGAGCATTCCTAGATGAACAGTTTCTGACCCCCTTAGACTTTTATCTTCGGGGTCATCTGAAGGATATTGTCTATGGTACGAGATCTGCAGCACCTCAAACTACGGATACTGGATGCCTGTGCTGGCATTTCTCCTGCAGTGTTGCTATCAGTGTGTGAAGAGTGGGAGAAGAGGGTTGCATTGACAATCCAACACAATGGGCAGCACATTGAACACATTTTATAAGTGGTCAGAAACTTGTAAATAACGTACAACTTTTTAAACAGATTTTCGCTATCAGAGCTCTGTTGAGCCAACCAAGGCTTGTTCCTACTTTCTTCTAACAGTGATGAGCAGTAAGATTTTCTAGCTTTAGGGAAGATCTTTTTTTTTCTTTTTTACAGAGTAACACGTGTTAACACATGGCATTGAAGAAGGTAACAAAGGAGGAAGCGCTTGTTTAAATTTTGTTACAGTATTTTGTGAGATTATTATACTATCTTATGCCACCTTAGACTTCTAATTGAAGAATTGTTGAATCATTATACGGCTATAGGCCACATTATACCTTGGATTAAAGATTGTGAAATCATTACACTGTTTTATGATGCATTATACTGCTGAATTATAAGAAATGCTGTTTTCAGAGGATCATGGCCTTAATTGTCTGATTAGAAAGAACAGAACATACTGCACAGGAAGCCAATGTCATAACTTAGGCTCACTGAGAGAGAAAGAATGTGGAAGTTTAGGTTTTATGACTTTGGAGGGGGGCTGAAGCTATAAGAACGTGAGAAATGGTCAGACATTCGAGATCTGGCAGATACCCTGCTGTCCACATCTCCCCTCCAGCCGTTTATGCTCAAAGTGTTGTATGGAATAAAGAGAATTGTATGGAATAAAGAGATTGTTGATTGAGCACTTATACACCAAGTGTTGTTCTTCCTTCAGCCCAAAGATCAAAGAATTGGGATATTTAACAGTTTTCAGAAAGTGAGGTTGTCATTATCAGCATCAATTAATGTTAAAATCTTCCACTATAATTATTTTATCTGAGCTGTTCTTCGTGTTTTCCAGTTGTGGATAATCAGTGTATCAGTTCTAGACTAAGGATAGTCACACCAAAAATAATATTTAATCTAACAATTTCTAAGCACAAATTAATTCATTTTAGATTATAGAACTGGAGAGTCAGGCTAACGTGTTGCTTTTAAAAGCTGCTCTTGAGAAGTGAACTTAATTATTAAAAATGTGTGTTAAATAACAGTGAAGCCAAAACTTCATTCAGCAGATGAAATGAAAAAGCTCTTGAAGCTGTCAATAGATGTTCATGTTGTGCCAGTAGAGGGCGCTGTAGTTCCACCAATCTGTGGTTTGCTGCTTATGAGTTGGATGATCATGTGTTGGGGCAGCCCTATGGATATAAGAAAATTTTTGATCTACAGAGAGAAAAAAAGAAGAGCGAGAGATATGATCACTGATTTCTTTTATAAATGTAAGAAAGAAGTAGCAAAGGTTTTACAAAACTCTGCTCACAGAAACTATTTTTATGTTGAAATATGTACTTTTGTGGTTGTGCATGTCTATCATGTGTGAACACTGTGGAGTAAATTAGGATGATTATTCAGTTCATAGTATGGCCCCATGCAGTCATTTCTCAGAGTGGGATATTAAACATGCTCACCCAAAGGAATTGCTGTCCAATGAAAAGGCATACTCTTTAAATTATGATAGCAGTTTTGTATGCAACAGTTTTGCAGAGGAATTTGGTTGCGAATTTTTGTTTACTTGCATCCTAGCTTATTGTGGAAATTTTTGAAGTCGGGTATTCCACACACACACACACACACACACACACACACACACACACACACACACACACACACTAAAATGAGACGCCACTGCTTCAACAAGTCAAACAATTTCATCCCTCCTACATATTCCATGATCAACTGTAAGTGGTATCATTACAGAGTGGAAGTTGTTAAAAATCACAGCAACTCAGTCACAAAGTGTCAGACCACATAACGTTACAGATGAGGGTTGCCAGATTCTGGGGCACATCAGCAGAAAAACTGCGCACCTGGAGCTTCATGTTATGAAGTTGTCATTTCATGGTTTTTTGAGAGATCGGCTCCTGTAGTTTTAACGTGTTAGTGGCCCGGTATTTTTACCATTTAGTGTAATAAGGAGCCTGCCCTCATTCCCTTTATCCTTATGAGTCAGTGGGGATAATGGGTGCATTCCCTGTAATTTGTTGTCGATAAACTTTTTATGGTGCAATTGTTTGACGCTCTGATAGAATTTCTGAATAAATAAAAATATACTTACCTGTGTAAGGAAGGTATCTCTATCAATTTTAGACAAGTCCACCAAAGAGGTCATCTTCATTTGCAAAACTGCAACATCTAAACAGAAGAATGCAACATGTTAGAATTCAATAGAAATCACTTTGCGCTAAAGTTACTGCAAGTAGTTGCATTTATCAACGTTTCAAAGCAACCTCAATTCTGTTGATATTTTTTTAATTCAGACCAAATATTTTTTTCCTATTTTGTGTTAGTAATGAGAGATTGTGTCTTCCATGTTGTCCTCCATGACACATTAAATACAAATGGCTTAATAACTCCAGAATGTGACAATGTAAAATCAATCCGTGTATCTTTGGTTACACACTTTAAAGACTTTTATATCAAACAAATTTGTTTTGTGTTTGTTGTTGAACGAGCCTGTGTTCATCCACCAAGGCTTAGTTGGCTTTACCTAGTAATCGATTTCATTCCTGCTGGCATTTTGATTGTGATTGTATATTTCTTACTTTGCTGATCTTAAGTTTATTCACTAATTGACACTGTTGATTTCAAAGACAATCATTGTGTTTTTCTGGCCAGCTCATGCCTTTATTTTGGAGGTTTTTTTTGGAGATTTTGTATGCAGTTAGTCAATGCTACAAAATTCACTCAGCATACCTCAAAAGTATTTTGCTGGATTTACAAATTGTGACATGAGGGTATTATGTAGTGATATAAAACTGACGTGAATTTTACTGTTTTGGTGTGACCAGCAATCAATAGACATGAATTAAGGTGAGATTAATAATTGTTACACTGAGAAAGAGTAACTATATAAACATCACCTCATTTTATTCATACTCACAAGATGGTTCACTGGGTGTAGTTGATGTAGGAAGAGTTGTGCTTGGAGTATTAGTAGTAGTTGTTGCAGGTACAATAGTTGGAGTACCGGTAGTAGTTGTTGCAGGTACA
>NW_005188338.1:43772-45854 GCF_000239375.1 Pundamilia nyererei
CTAGTAGTTTCCATCTGTGTCCTGCATATATTTAACCAACTGTCCTCTGATATGTTGATTTTAGCCTCCGTTTCCCATTTAATTTTGATATAATTGGTTGATTGATCCTTAAGTGATTGTAAGCAACTTTTGTTGTGTTTACAACAAAAGTTACTTCTGTTCACAACAGATCACAGAGAGTGCAAGCTCCATGTTTCATTAGTGTCTCTTGTGCATGGTAAAATGTACTACAGTCAATACTAGTAGGATCAAAAAACTCATAGTTCGGTCCGGATCACGGTTTTGAGTCACGAATCAGCAAAAAAAGAAATAGACAAGAAAAATTTAACTCTCAGTTTTTTTATTTAAATACTTTTTGGCCATTAAAAACATTCAACTCAAAACTCATTCCCCGCAATTATATAAAACAAATTAAGGTGCATAATAGGGTATAATAATCATTTCCTTTAATGTGGGCACAATCAAAAACAACTTAAAATGCAATTTAGGTATCATTCCTTCCTACTTTGAACATGGAGAATGAATAACACTCCACATCAAAAAAGAAGAAACAAAGCAGACGTATGCCTATAACTTCAATTTTTTTTTCAAAAGATGAGGATTTCTACATTCTCTGGGGAGAGTGTAGACCTCTGTGCTGTAACTATCTCCCCTGCTGTTGAGAACACTTTCTCGCTAGGCACTGAAGTGCCAGGCACCACAAGCTAGACTCTTGCCAACATGGCAAGGTGAGGGTATTTACAGTCATTGCTTTTCATCCACGTCAGTGGATCACCATTGACTGGAATGCCACTTGCAGCCACATAGGATGCCACCTCCTCTTTGATGGTGTCAGCAAAAGCCTTGCTGCCCATGTCCTTTGGTGCAAATGTCTTGCCAAAAAGCTGCGCCATTGCCGACTTCTTTTGACAAGACATGTGTCTGCTCCTAGTGGTGCTGCTTGACCCTGCAGGGAAAGTTACTTCATAGATTAAAAATGTTTTTAATATATATTTCATAGATGTTAAAATGGGGCAATAACTTAAACATCATCATTATAAATAAATAATACATAGTTTTAAAATATTTATTTTCTTTACCTCTTCACAGTCTACAGTGCGAAGACTGCTCACAATCTCAGTAGTGAGATCACTGTATATCCTCAGGCATAGAGCAAGGTTTAGGTGAGACAGGGACTTGAACCTTTAATCAAGTGCAGTAGATCTGTGAAGGTAGTCCTGTAGGGTTGGTGGGGAAGTGTTTCTGGGCTTCAGGTCCTCTCTAATGGCAGACTTGACGTGATGGCGCTGTCTTCCTCACTTGGGGCCATGGATTGTAGGATCCTTGTTTTCAGAGGCAGGATCATGAACACAGATGGTGCAGTTTCAGTGTTCAACAGAGTTGTAACCGCTTTGAGTGGTTTAAGCAGCTGGAGGACCTCCTCTGCCACTCTAACATTATTATCAGACAAGGTGACAATGTCTCTGACATTTTTCTTCAGGTTTTTATCTGTTGTGACATCATGTACGAGCTTATGAGTAGGCAGCTGTAGCATAACTTGCTTGGTCTTAAGCACATGAGCAGCTGTTGAGCTTTTGTCTAAGTAGGAAACCACCTTCCTTATCCTCCCAAGGAAGCGTCCCATCTTACTCAATATAATTCCTTTTTGGGATGCTAAATTAATTGCATGTGCTAAGCACCCTATCTGTGGGCTCAGTCCTGCCTCATTCACTGCATTTATTTGGTTTATAGTATTATCTGTTGTGACTGGGATGTTATTATTGGGCCTCTATATCCTCCACTCCACCACTGTTCCAGTAAATGCGCCAGATTTGTGTCTTTCTGACTCTCATAGAGGGAGCGTGTCTGCAGTACAGGGCTTTGTATTGTGGGATTGTGGGATTTGAATCCGTAACAATTTGGGGGCTCGTCCTGTGGTATTGGGGTGGAAGTTGGAGGTTTGGACGGTCCAAGGTTGTCAAACGGACAGGCACAAGCCAGTGGTCTGACGTGAGTGGGCATAAGCCGGCTTATACAAAGGTAAGGCACTACCTGTTGAATCTATTTCCAAAGTGTGCCAAATTGGACATGATAAAATTAAAG
>NW_005188338.1:46618-48308 GCF_000239375.1 Pundamilia nyererei
GTGTGTGAACATGCAAATGAGGTGGCTGCTGTGAAGCGCACAGAGGACTTTTGCTTCCTGTTTAGCGTGTTTTTGAGTTTTATAATTATGATTTGCAAACAATGATGCATGCCTGTAATTAAAACGCTGATTTTGCTGATTATAATATTACAAATAAAGTTTTGAATGACTAGGGTGAAGAGTATGCAGCGCCACCCTGTCAGATGCCAGTCACGGTGGGGCTCAGTGATGAATCAGGTGAGCTGGATTCATGGCTGAATCAAGACAAAGATTCCCCTGCTGTGGTCAGTAAGGGAAAAACAGGGGGAAATAAAATTTAAAAGAGGCATGGATGAACGTTTATGTGTCAAGTTTATAAACGGGATAAAAATGGGGTGTTTTACTGTTATTTTAGCATCAGCATTATTATTGCATCAGAATCATATAACAGGCATTGCGTTAATCATTTATTGAAGCTATTGGCATTATACTAACATTTGTATTACAGTGATTGTTATAACCTCAGGTTAATCTTCTATTTACAGGTGTCAGGATAATCATATGATCTTTCATTGCAGGTGTAACCATGATCATTTTTATACATATTGCAGTTTGTTGCTCATTATAGAGTTGTGCTCAAGTTAATAAGGGTTAAAAGCTACAGTTAGCGCGATGTTTGGCTGATCTATGGACTGGAGTGACTTCGAGCATAGAAGGCCGCACGCGCTTACATAACACTGACATCATGCTTTTCTTTGTGATCTTTTATTCAGTTATATCTTTTGCTAAGTTTTAAGTAGGGGCAGTTAATTAAACGACATTCATTTAATATTACATACCTGATTCAGAGCATTACACACAGATCAACTTAACAATCTGCAAAACCTTGTAGCTGCAATGTTGTGTCTCCATAAGGGACAGTTGGCTGCAGGAGATAAGTGGGAGTCAGTGCCTGTCCTTGAGAAGGAGAGCATGTTCCTTTGCTGTGTCAAAAGTAGTCAACAAGTTCATATTCCAGTGAAGTTCATATTAATGCAGGTTTTGTTTCTTGGCAATTCTGCGGACGCAGGCTCTGGGCAGAGCCAGGAGTTGAACAGATCTAACATGACAATTAAATTGATTTCATTCCCTGGCACAGGCTGACAGGACTGGAGCAAAGACACTGGATAGTAGGAGGTCTCATACCTTCTAAGATAGGAGGTCACTAACCTTTTCTTTTAATTTTCTAGCTCCGTTGATTTGACACATGGGAATGTGTCAAAAAAGGGGGGGAAGTTGAGTTTTAACATCAAACAAGGATTATATGAACATTTTTATGACTTCATTTGTGTTTTAATAACTTAGGTATGGTAAAGCTTAAGCTAATAGTGGTTTCCGGACTTTTTTAGAGAACCAGTGAGAAGCATAAATCATTATTTCCATGTTTATGCATTAATCATTGAAATGAACTGAATAGCATTTAGATGATAAAATGCCTGTGTTCATGAGAAGCTGAGTACCACACTGGAGAGGAAACCGTGGGACAGTAGGCGAAAGCAAACACATGATTTTTGGGGGGGCAAATGTTAGAATTAAAAATGGCTAATTTGTTTTTGAGGTCTTTTGTTAAAATGAGTGGTTTTAATAATTTTCAGACACACCTTGCAAATGTGCTTATAATGAGTTGGCACTTGGTCTTTTGAAGGTCATAAGCTTCGTTCGGCGTGATGGT
>NW_005188339.1:0-778 GCF_000239375.1 Pundamilia nyererei
AATAAAGGTTAAAATCATTGGGAGGGGGAGATTGCCAGCACAAAGATATCACCATTATCACTGACCGCCAGAAAATCTGTGGAGAGCAGTGTCTGAGCTATAGTTAGCTTTAAAACCTGACTAGAACCTTACAAAGAGTTCACTTCTGTGTGTTCAGCCACACACTTTATTAAAACATTTGGAGACAATATGAAGTTTGTAAATGAGCCTAACATTATAAGGAAAGTGTGGTGGCAGATTTCTTTTGTCATGTATTAATCATATATTTTTAATCATATCACATTAGTCATAGTAATGTCACTTTCTCAGTTAGTTGTATGCATGTGCACTACAGATGGGCCTTATGCTCTACAAACACAGTGAGGCCATTGTAATGGGAGACCTTAAACAGGTCGTGAGACTCCTTCTGGCTGTCAGGGATGTAAATCCTTAGGTGACGGCTAAGCAGAAAAAAAGGCCATAATTCTCTCTGTGAGGGAAGGGGTTTTAAGGATGGGGCTGATGGTAAAGCCGCCTTGATCTGAACGTTTGCTCCACTGCAGTGTTTTTTTTCTTTTCCTTTTTCTTTCAATAAACCTCGCTTCAAAAGACACACTCACCTGATGGCTGTAATTTTATTTAAGATTTTCCATAACAAAAGTCAGGGGTTCTTTTTTATAAGGTTTTACCAATGTTTTCTTTGTTTGTATTAACAATGGAGAACCAGTCACTACTGGCACAATAATTATGGATAGATAATTAATTTCAAATTTCATTCCAATTTTAACAAATCTCTTAA
>NW_005188339.1:2332-3446 GCF_000239375.1 Pundamilia nyererei
TTTTCTGTCTTCTTGTTGAGGAGGAGCTGATGCAAATATCCTTTCTTCTACCTCTACTTATCAGACTGCTCAAAGCATGCAGGGAATAGTGGACAGACAGTTACTCAAAATGGATTGTAAGATAGCCCTGATACTTTTGACTGTCTGCTGTGCAGGTAAAACTTTTACCCAAAAAAATCATTGTAATTTTTTATTTTTTTTATTCTCTCTCTTTATTTCTGTTGACAGGTGTTGATAGTCAGACTCTTACAGAGTCTGAACCAGCAGTTAAAAGACCAGGAGATTCACACAGACTGACCTGTACAGCCTCTGGATTCACATTCAGCAGCTACCATATGGGCTGGGTCAGACAGGCTCCTGGAAAAGGACTGGAGTGGATTGCTTACATTTACACTGATAGTAGTGGCATCTTCTACTCTCAGTCAGTCAGAGGCCGGTTCACCATCTCCAGAGACAACAGCAGACAGCAGCTGTATCTGCAGATGAACAGCCTGAAGACTGAAGATTCTGCTGTTTATTATTGTGCTCGAGACCCACAGTGACTGGAGCTGTTTCAGCTGCTGTACAAAATCCTTCATGTGTCAGAAGAAATAAGAAATACTGAATTTCTATAGGACAATATGCATAGAAGTTGGAATAAAAACATTTATTGCAGCTCTCATCATGTCTCATCTCTACCTTTAGAAAACAGATGGATCACTGATAGCTGCAGCTTTATGCGTGAGTTTACCTGAAAGACTGAAGTAGCAGACATTTAAAGACTAAGTCAAAACAAAGTCTATTTTTATCTCAGACAAGTTTACAAAGAAACTAAATTGTGAAGTTCTTGGTCCACGGTGCAAATATAATAGGACAAATAAGCACAAATACTCAGCAACCTGCAAGACACAACCGAAAAAACGTTGCAAATGTGAATAATGATTTTATGAATTAACATTTGTCTGGTCAGTTCTTCTCTGATAGACAGAATATAAATGTATTTGACCAACTTTTAGAAAACACACCAGTGTGTCTAACTATTTACCAGTTAGCGTCAAAGTATTTCAAACAAATAGACCTGAAAAATACGCTTCATACTGAACCACACAAACACTAATTTTCTATTTCATCACAG
>NW_005188339.1:36153-48289 GCF_000239375.1 Pundamilia nyererei
ACAATGGTAATCTGGTAGAGGGGGATATGAATTTAAAATGCGACCTGAACTGAAACCATATCTTAAGTGTAGAGAGCACTACGGGATTTGAAGCAACAGAAGATGTTTTAACAGGCAGTGATGAATAGATAAGGGAGGCGGGTGAAAAATATGGAGAAATTGATTGAATTTCAAGTTTACACCAAATCAGGTTAGGTGAATTTAGCCAGTAGGTCAGCTTATGAATATGCGAAGACCAATAGTAGATTAAAAAATTTGAGAGGGAAAGACCCCCATTAGAGGTAAACTGTTGTAATAAAGAGAGCCTCAGTCTAGGGGCTCTTCCATTCCACAAAAAAGAAGAAACCATCTGGTCCAGGGACTTAAAAAACTGTTTGGGCAAAAATAAGGGGATATACTGACATAGAAAGAGAAATCTGGGTAGCACATTCATTTTGATAATATTAATCCTGCCAATTAGTGACAGTGGGAGGGAGTTCCACCTCTGGAAATCTAATGCAAATTGTGAGACCAGGGGGGCAAAATTCTCAGAAAACAGTAAAGGTAAAGTTCGTGTAATATTAATTCCCAAGTACCTAAACCCAGAGGGGCTCAGCTTAAAAGGAATGTCAGACTACTCAAGTGTTAACGCTAAAAAGTTCACAGGGTAACATTCACTCTTAAGCAAATTAATTTTATAGCCAGAAAAAGAGCTGAATTTTTCCAAGACAGATAAAATTGGAGGAAGACTACATATGGGGTCAGCTACATACAAAAGAAGGTCATCTGCGTACAGGGATACCTTAAGTTCAACATCTGCACGGATAATTCCATGAAAGGAAGGGAGGGATTTCAGAGCAACAGAAAGAGATTCTATGGCTAAAGCAAAGAGAAGGGGAGAAAGAGGACACCGCTGTCGAGTGCCACGGCATAGTGGAAAATAATCAGATCGAACTGAGTTGGCGATGACACAAGCCTGAGGAGATAGAAGTTTGATCCAAGACACAAACCTTTCTCCAAACCCAAACCTAGTCAGTACAGCAAAAAGATAATCCCATTCAACCCGATCAAAGGCCTTCTCTGCATCTAGAGAAATGATCACCTCAGGAGACGAGGGACAATGAGCAGAAAAAGAACGTCAGAAAGAACAACTGACGGCCTTTGTTAAATCCATTCTGTTCCTGTGAGATAATCTGTGGAAGAACGGCCTCGAGCCGAATTGCAAGTAGTTTTGCCAAAATCTTAAAATCTACATTTAGAAGAGACAGGGGCCTGTAGGACTCACAGGCTGTAGGGTCTTTGCCTTTCTTCAGTAAAACTGAAATAGATGCCTGCGTTAAAGTGAGGGGCAGCCGGCCATTTCGCAGTGATTCATTATATACATCAAGAAGGAGAGGGGCTAGCTTGTCTTTAAATTTTTTGAAAAACTCAGCCGGAAAGCCGCTCTGCATACATTGGATTGAGCCAAAAATTTCCTCTATTTTAATAGGAGCATCGAGCTTATCAGAAACTGATTTATTTACTGTGGAAAGGTTAGAATCATGGAGGAAGGCAGGCATCTCATCTGAAACTGACTGTGATTCAGAGCTGTAGAGATTGCAGTAAAATATCTTATAAATCCCACTGATAGAGACAGGGTCAGAAACCAGATTGCCAGACTGGTCTTTAACTTGTGAAATTGTGCGAGTGCTGGCTCTGCGTTTCAGTTGGTGTGCCAGAAGTCTACTTGGCTTTTCACCATGCTCATAGTAGGTAGCATGGGATCGAATCAAAAGACGTTCCGCGTCAGCTGTTGTGAGGAGATCAAGTTCAGTCTGTAAATCCTGTCGTTGCTTCAATAACATCTATGATGGATTAATGGCATTTTGGCTGTCAACATCCTGAATTTTTGCTGAAATTTCTGCTACCTTGGCCCTGGAGTTTTTGTTAAGATTAGCTGAATAAGAAATAATCTGGCCACGCAGATATGCTTTCAGTGTTTCCCATAATAATGAGGAGGAGACTGAATCGCTTTTATTAAAGGCAAGAAAGTCATCGATTGCTGAAAGAATGAACTGGTTGAATGAATCAGCAGATAGTAGGAGAATGTTGAACCTCCAAGAAGGGCAGGAGCGAGATCTACCAGTGAAGTTTATATCAAGGCTTAGTGGAGCATGTTCTGATATAACAATTGAGTACCTGAGCTTGCAATGATGTGTATCTTGCAGATGTGTTTCTTGTAAAAATACTATATCTGGATTTAGACGCTTCAAGTGTGAAAATATTTTAGAACGCTTCACCTTGTTGTCAAGGCCTTTGACGTTCCAACTTAAAAATCTAACTGAGGAAGAAGTTGATGAGGCTTGTGTATCACAGGACATGTGATCAGTCATTTATAGCAGAGGTAAGTAGGCACCCCCCTCCCAAAGGAAAACAAAACAAAAACAAAGGAAAAAACAAAACAAAACAAAAACAGAATGAAAAACAAAAAACATAGACCATCCACCCCACCCTCCCTCCCTTGCTTGCACTGTCCTTCCCCAAACGAAGGAGTGGTGCAGACCCCTATGGGAGTCATTGACAAAGTTGTACTTTCAGCTAAATAGCTCAATAGGAACAAAAAGAAAAAAAAAACACCAAAAAGACCTTTAAGTATCGGGTGAATCCCGCAGGACTAGACACACAGTATAAAATGAAAATATACGACAGGCACTAATCTAAGAATGCCTAAGTGAAAATATTGTTTTTAAATTAACCCTGTAAGGGACAAACATTTTAAAACTGACTCATACATTTTTGAACCTCAAAGAATACCTTACCCCAGAAGAAGAAAAACACACTCCTCAAACCGTGAAGTATAAACCGGAGACGTCAATCGCTTCCTTAAATATATTATAGTATATATATATATTTTTTTCTTACTTGGTTATGTCTTAATGTAAGTTTTGGCCTCCTCTGGAGAGGTAAAGTCCCGTGTGACCCCATCATGGGTAATTCGCAGCCGGGTTGGGTGGAGCAGTCCGAACCGGACCCCTTCGATTCCTCGGAGCTGACGGCGACAGTCCGCAAAGGCCGCACGAGCTCGGGCTGTCTTGGCGGGGAAAACGGAGATGGTCATTATGTTCACCTTAATCCGCTGAAACTCCCTTGCCCTCGACAGGATTTTAACACAGTCTGTGTAGTAGTGTAGCCTCTCTACAATGGGACGGGGCCACTCACCTGTTTTAGGCTTGGGGGCCAGAGTACGATGAGCAGCGGCTCCTCGGCGAGGTCAAAGGCCTCCTTCAGCAACCGTGAAATAGCAGTCATCGATGCCGACAATGGGTCGTCCTCTGGAACCCCAACGATGTGGATGTTTTGACGCCGGGACCGGGACTCCAAGTCGTCACATTTATCCTCCAACTTGGCTACCACTTTAGTTAGATGCTCCACTTTTCTCTGGAGGCTGACGATGTCATCGGTACAGGTAGACAGGGATCACTCCATCTCGGCGACAGTTACCTTTAGCCCAGTGAAACTCTCTTGCATTGCGGACAGGCCAGAGGACAATTCCTTTTTGAAGGAGAGAAGCTCGGACCTAATGGAGGAAAGGCTTTCACCAAGGATAGCTTGAAACTCCGTTTTAAGTGTAGCAGCAAAGTCCTCGCAGAGAGTCGAAAGCAGCTCCGCTTTGAGAGCGCTGACATCGCTACTGGTGGCGGCCTGGGCCGCAGTTCCCGACTTGGGATGGGTAAAGGGCTCATCAGGAGAAGCAGGCCACAGGTGAGGCCGAATCGAGCTTCCTCCTTTAGTCGGCTTTGGTGGCATTTTAGTGACCAAAATGAAAAAGTGTACTATTTTAAAACGAGTTAGATATCCCTTGGGGTCGAGTCAGAAAAAAAGTGCCCAGTAATTATTTTAAAAGAAGGTCGACCGTGCAGGAGCTCACCAAAACACTACTCACTCCAAGCCGTCATTAGCCGGAAGTCCACCATAAATTCCCACTTCTAAAGTAAATGCAGATGAATAGTCTAAGGACTAGAATTTATTATTATGCTCATCAGCCAAGGTGAGTTTAATAAGAAGCTGCTAAATATCCTGTGCTACTTAAAATGATCATCTTAGTAGTTTTTGAGTTGTATTTGATCATTGATCATGATCATCGCTACCAACAAAAAAGGACCACTTACATATAAAAAAGTAAATAAATAGATAAAAAAAACGTACTCCAGTGTTAACTTTTACAATAAGTATTCACAACAGGCAAGGTTCACAAAAGATAGCTCTTTAGTAAAATTATTGTTGTATAGCAGAGATATTGCATGTGCAAATTTCAGAGATAAAAATAGCCATTTGGAGGGGGATTTGTTTTGAAAAATAGTTTTGAATACTAGAGGGCATCCAATGACAAATCTTTTTTATCGCTTCACAAAAGTGAAGTCTGTAAAAGGAAAGGAGCAGACTTTTTAGATGCCTTCTCTCACCATTTACATTCTGTATCTCTTTCAGCTGCTCGCTCGTCAGTCTCTGTCAGTCTCTCACCTCATCAGGGCCAGTGGTTAGCAGACCAGGAGAATCAATCACTGTGTCCTGTAAAGTTCAAGGATTCCCTCTGGGTTGGTTTTCTCAAAGTCTTCAAGGCCAGTTTTTCATCACCAAAGATGTATCCAAATAGATTGCACTTTTAGTGCCTTTGCTATGTGTCTTCTTTCCTGTCTGCTGTCCACCAGTGATGGGAATAACGGCGTTACAAGTAACAGCGTTACTAACGGCGTTACTTTTTTCAGTAACGAGTAATCTAACTAAGTGCTATTTCTATTGTTACAACGCCGTTACCGTTACTAAGAAGAAAATGCTGTGCGGTATTTTTCAGCAAACAGACGGTTGAAGCTGTGTTCAGCTTACCCCATCTTATATCAGTTGCACGGAAGTAGCTGACTGCGTAAGTAATCTGGGCGCTACAGCTTTCAGCAGCTGCGCGCGCTTCCGCGGAGGGCAATCACTTTCTGCCCGACGATCACTTTTTGGCACAACACCTGGAGCTAAGGGGGCAAAACGATCGCATGAGTGCTTCTGTTTGACTGAGGAACACTAAAGTAGTCATGGTAAGCCAATCACATGACCACCTCAAGATGACAAATCAACAAGGTGATATATACCAGCTTTTAAATTGTGTTGACAGGCCACGTAAAACCAGAGTCATGATAAACAATATATACGCGGCGTTTTTTCCTGAATTGTTTCGTCACATTTAACGTCTAAGGACAGCAAGCACTCTCTGCTTATGACCAAAAAAACAAAAAAAAAACAAAACCCCAGCCCTTTCGTGTTGGTGGAAAAATGCACCATGCCGACCAATCAAAAATGATATGGTAACATGACATTTGGTTGTTTAGGAAGAGGGGGAAGTTTGAGGGAGTGAGAGAGAGAGAGAGAGAGAGAGAGCGACAGCAGAAAAAGGGAGAGAGCCAGCTTTGAGATGTGAGCGATTTGTGACATTTAGCATGTTTGTAGTGTGTAGTTAATGTGTTGTCTTGTGTAGTTAGTGTGTAGTGTTGTGGATAGTTTTGTGTTGTGTGTCAGAACAATGAGGCGACTGCTGTCTCCAGGTAGAACCAGAAGGAGTGATACCTGCTGCTGTCAGACCTGCAGGTATCAGGCTGTGATGTTCTCCTTTATAGTGGACAGAAATATTTGGAGTGGCACAAATAATTTGTGTGGCCTCTTACTGAATGCAGAACAGCTGATTGTTGTGTAAATAGTTTGAAATGGTTATAACAAAGGGTAAAAGGTAAATGGCTGCAAATAACTTTGTTGTTTGAAAAACTTGTGCATATGATTTTAAAATTGACCATTTATATTTACATTTAAAGTTATTAAATATGATTCATTAAACATGTTTGTGGTTGTTACAGTAAAAAATATAACTTTTTCTACTCGGATTTTATGTTTTTTGTCTAATTATAGATCAATTGCGTTAATACAGTATGTCAAAATGAAAACATAACTGTAAATTCAGACACGTGAGGTTGTGCTGAAAACAATGATGCCAAACAAGGCAAAGTAAATAGTTTTTGAAGGTGAAATGTGGAGGGAAAATCAAAAGTAGTTAAAAATGGGCATTTATACCCTGATCCCAGAGGGGTTTTTTTAAACTAACGCAATAGTTACTTTCTAGAATACTGTAACTCACTTACTAACTCAATTTCCTTTTGCGAAGAAGTAACTGGTAATTGTAATTAATTACTTTTTCAAAGTAACTTGCCCAACACTGCTCTCCACTACCACACTATCTAAAAAACACACAGAAACCATCTTAAAACAAAATAAACATCTGGACATTAAGACCTGGAAATATCTTTTCTTTCTCCTTTGGAATTTGGAGAGAATAGAAACAAAAAAACAACCAAAAAAACTGTAATTAAAACAATACAACAATAATAAAGCCATTAGTCATTAATATGCTGATTTACTGGAGTAAATCACACTCAAGAAACATAATGAAATTATTCTGTACACAGTTGGGACAGTGAGGTATGAGCTCTTCTCTGCAGTGCTGAGATGGATAAGAAATATAACAATGACAATACTATTTTAATATAAAACATACTCAGTGTATGCAAATATAAATGAACATCCGATATTTTCAAACAATTTATCATTTCAATGTAAAAAGTAGCACCACCACAAGTTTACTCAATTACTGTGCTCAGTACTCAATGGTCAAACTCTTTCAATGGCAAAGGAAAATAAAACTTCCATCTTGATCAGCAAGAAGTTAGTATATTGTTATTTTGTTTGTATATTGTTGTTTTGAATATTCTTCATATTTAATGTTGTTTATTTTTTGCCAAAAAGATAATCTTCTTATGAATATGATGTTTACCAAAGCTGTATAGAAAGATCTATGCAAAGCCTCTGTTTTTATAAACACTATTCGCCAACTTCACACAGTTATTTATATCTTTCTTTGATTTATAGAATACAATGGTGTCTGTAATTTAAAAAAAATGAGAAAGGAGAAACACTCAGTAACACTGCATAGTTTTCAATAGCTCCACTCTCCTTCTTCACATCCCAGTGGAAGTCCTTCTGAATTCCCACACATTCTGCAAATTGACACCATCTCAAATGTACAAATTGTCCTCATCTTAGGTATCATTTCTGAGGAGAGAAAAAGAGGAAGAGAAACTCTGCTTATTTACTGTTAGCTAAATGCTGTTCTGCTTTCAGCTGCTTGTGATCAATTTCTAACTTTCATGGCACCAATATGACAGTAACTGGAGCAGCTCTATTAAGAGCAAAGACTCACACTGTGTCAGATTATTCAAAAACAACAAAAAAAACCCAAACAAACAAAAAAACTAAAACTAAAAAAAAATTTTCAACACAAATTTATTTTAACTAAAATAATTGTGTGTTTTTGAATGAGATAATGTATAAGTACAGTGAGTATAAAAAGTAAATGAAAGATATAAATTAACAAGTTCAATCGTGACAATATAGCAATCAAACCTATCATTGGGGAAAAAGAGGTAAAAAAAAACAGAAACAAACAAAAAAATATAATGCATTGAAGAATATGCAAATATTCTTACTGCTTCCTTTTAAAAGGAAACAGTGTCTCTGTCTGTCAGTGAGAGGACACAGGAGCGCTGATGATTTCATTTTCAACTTCAAACATGTTAGCGCTGATACTGCTGCTCTCTGCTGGATCATGTGAGGAGCTTTTACACGATTCACCTTCATGAAAACATTAGAAAAACAGATAAATGATGGAGATCATGTTAATTTCTGTTTCCACAGGTGTGTACAGTATTGATCTCATCCAGCCAGACGCAAGGTCTGTGCAGCCTGGACAGTCTTTGACCATCACCTGTCAGGTCTCTGGTTATTCTATGACTGATAACAGTTATGCAACAGGTTGGATCAGACAGCGTGAAGGAAAAGCAATGGACTGGATTTTTCACCAGTGGGGTGGAGGAGACTTTTATAAAAATGATGCTTTAAAGAACAAGTTCAGCTACAGCAGAGACACTTCTGCCAGAACAGCAACAATAACAGGCCAGAATCTGCAGCCTGAGGACACAGCTGTTTATTACTGTGTGCGATACCGCACAGTGATACAAACCACTGACAGACCTGCGCAAATACTCAGACACCTGCAAAACAAAAATGATGGAAATGTAAAAATGAACAATGTCACGCTCACTTCACTGCACTACTGTTTATTACTGTGTGCATGTTAGTGACACGGTGATCCAAAACACCAAGAGACCTGCACAAATACTCAGGAGTTTTTATAATCTCAGCAGTTCACTTAATAGAGAGCTCCTGAGGACATAAATACATTTGATTATGTTTAACACACAGGTGTCATGTGTCTGGCTGCTTCTTCTTGCTCCCCGTGAATAACAAATTCACACTGTTACAATACAATACAATACAATTTTATTTATATAGCACATTTAAAAAACCAAAGTGCTTCACAGAATGAGTTAAGAGCAATAATAAATACAAATATACTGTTGATGCGCCTCACATTTTTAAAGACACTTTTGACTCAAGGAGACAAACTATTTTTGCACGCTCTCATCTAGAACATGAAGTCGGAAATGAAAAGTATGATTCTGATATAAATCCAATCCTATCGGACCAACAGAAGATTCTCTACAAAAGCACCCTGTACTTGTAGAGTTTCTGGCTCCAATTCTTTTTTAAATTAATTTATTTTTTTATTGTATATGTTGCCTGCTTCACTGATGACATCCAGGTGCCAATCAAACTGCTGATGAAGATCAGTCTCCTCATTTTTAGTCAAAGATGTTTATGGTATAAGTGACAAAATCTGGGCATGATTGTTTTTCTAACTCCTGCAAAAGGGGCTGTAAAAAGTTATTCTTTCTGTTATCACGTCCTACCTGGATTATTGTACTTTAGTGTAGAACAATCATCTGTGTGTTGCCTGAACTTCATTTTAAACGGCCTCGCACTTTTGTGTTTGTATTAGCTGTTTCACGTCATATCAAAAAACACATTAATTCTCTTTGGCATTTGGCATCATGGTACCATCCTTAATGCCAAATGACTGAGTTTTTAACTCATATAATTTTACAAGTATGATTATTTTAGTGTTTAGATTTTAGTGTTGTTTTCCATGGGGCTAAATAGTTTAATGTACAGCACTTTCGATAGCTCTCTTGTTCTCTTGCCAAACGGAGGGAGTATACTGTACTGTCTTCTATAGAAGTGCACAACAGACAGTGGGGTGGTGTTAACATTATGTCACTTTCATCAGAAAACATGTTTTCTGTAGCGCTATTACTGTTCTTATCAGCTGGATGTGAGTAGATTTGTATTTGCTATGGGTATGAGCTTTTTTGCAATATAAGCTGATACAGTTTCACTAAAGATTTTATTTTTCAACAGGTGTGAAGTCTGAACAGCTGACACAGTCAGCCCCTTTGACTCTGCAGCCAGGTCAGCATCTCACCATCACCTGTCAGGTCTCTTATTCTGTTAGCAGCTGGTACACAGCTATATTGTCACATAACTGCTGTCAACAACTGATAAGAGAAAACAAAAATCTGATCTCACCTCGTTTTTAGCTTGTTTAAATGAACTTCAGCTCCAAAAGTGGCTGCTTGGTTGATTCCATTGTAACATTGCTTTTTTTTCTTACAAATCACATGACTAAAATCGACTTAGCACACTTTTTTGACACTTGTGTGGTGAATTTCCTTGAACATCACAAAAGAGTAATTGATTTACTCATCATAAATTTCATTAAAATAATAAATGTATTATTATTAATTTTATTATTGTTGTTATTATTATTATTGTTGTTGTTGTTGTTGTTGTTATTGTGAATAATAATAATAAAATAATAATAATAAAATAATGTGATTATTAAATTACAAACATTCAGTTAACATAACTAAAATAATAAAAAAAATATCAATAGCACAGTCCCAAATTATTGTATGGCATTTACTGTTAAATATTTAGGGTCACTCAGCCCTTAGCCTTATGAACGATCACTGATCTCAGACATATGACTGTGCAGAATTGAGTCTGTTATTACAGAATGAAAAACATGACATTACATGTATTTTGTTTTCATTTTTTTTAGATATAACCACATAAGATATAACTACTTCTTTTGTTTCATGCGCTGCAGTGCACTCTCATTAAGTGTCTTAAATGTGTCACTTATAATAAAAACCCAGATAATGGAGTTGCTACATTAATCACTTGTTTCATCGATGTGGTCATTAACCACTTGCTTCATGAGTCAGGATGAGTCAGTGTCAAAGATTTACTAAAGAACAAATTCAGTGTTCAGTTAGACTCTTCCAGCAACACAGTGACGTTAAAGGGACAAAATATGCACCCTGAAGACACTGCTATGTATTACTGTGCCACAGAGCCTGCCATAGTAACATAAACCATCAGCAGACCTGAACAAAAACTCTTCAGTGTCTGAATAGTTGTAACATTAAGCCACCAGAGGGGGAGCCTTCAAACCAGTGATGCTTTTAAGACCAGTAACACAATCCAGTAACAGTAACACAAACGATCAGCAGACCTGAACAAACTCTCTGCAGCGTTTAAACTTTTGTAGCATGATGTCACTAGAGGAGGCACTCTCAGCTCATCATGGCAGTAATGAGAAACAGAAATCCTTGTTGTTATCTTATTTTTCCAAAGAGTCTAAACCAGACATGTTTGTTTCTCAGTTTGTTTTCAGGGAGGTATTTAAGATATCACATATAGCATAAATAACTATATATAGTCCAATATTCATTTGTAGACTCAAACTTGCTGAATATGTTTCTTTTATAATAATCAGTTCTAAATAGAAACAAGAGAAGTAAAACTTTGTTAGTAATCCAGATGTGGCAAAAAAAAATCTAGACTTCGTATATTTATATTTATGGACTAAATATTTGTTAACAGCATTTTTTTCCTCATCTGCCTAAAACTTTTGCACAGTACTGTATATCAAATGTCCTCCATTATTTTTTCCAGATTAGCAGCTCCACCATTTTATTATTATGCACTTTTATCTCTATAATCCAAACCAAATGCTCTGAGATTTGTATTTTTTGGATTGGCATTCTTCTTTTCTGTGATGACTCTCTTCTATGATGATGAATGTAATCACTGATCCAGCAGGGATTGAGTATTGATGAAAACAAACTATTAAACCAGTTAACTAAGTCAAAGAACTAGTTGTTGATTCAAACCCTTTACACAGGAGAACTGAAAACTGCTGAATTCATTTTAAAGACAGAATACTAAAGAGATTGCATCTGGGAAGACAACACTTTCTCTAAAACTGTGCCAAAAATTATCAACTTGTGGTCAGACAGTAGGTCAGACAAATGCAGGGAGTTTATAGATAGGCTGAGACTATGTGTTTCATTGGGACCTTTAACAAGTTGCGTCAGACTAAATTACTTTTTAGTGTTAAGACATTCTGTTGCAGTACAGTTAGATAAATCATCAGTGTTTGACCCTTACCCATGGCTGGACGTCAGGTGGAAGTTGGGTTTTTTCACATTTTTCTCACCTATGTTCTATATTCTTCCATTTCAATGTCTGGGCATGGTGAAGCTAATCCTGTGACACAGAGACATAGTTTTCCATGTACATCTTTCATAATCTTATAGTGCTGTTACTCCAGCCATTATTCCAAATACATTGATAATTTGTATGTCAGTGATTATGACACTGATGAAACTTTTCTTTCACTGAAAATATTGCAAAATTAACTGCCTCAATTAGCTTGGAGTGCAAGGTTTCACATTTCTAAATGCAAAGAAAAAGTAAAATAATCAAATGAATAATGACCATAATGTTAATTTCTGTGTCCACAGATATATACTGTATTGATCACATCCAAGCAGATTTAAGCATTGTGCAGCCTGGACAATCTTTGACGATGGCCTGATCACAGACCTGCTCAAATGCGCATTTCAGAAACACAACCACAAAAAAGCCACATATGTGAACTTATATCACCGGTGGGCACCAAAAATCAGGAAACAAACTAATATTGACATTTCTCTCCGGTCGAATCCCAAACCAACATCACATCTACAATCAGAATAACCACTCCACATATTAAAATATTAACAAGGAGAAAATAAGAACAAATAAAAATAAAAATAAAATAAAAATAAAGCAACACACT
>NW_005188340.1:0-4328 GCF_000239375.1 Pundamilia nyererei
TTTTGGGGTTTACTATACATTTCTGTAGGGGTTTTACATGGTTTTTATGTCAATTTCACTGCCCTTTTTTACAGTGTACCTAAGTGCTTTTAATCATTTCCACACATTAACACTCCAATGGATGTATCAGTGACCAACTTGGGGTTCAGTATCTTGCCCAGGGTAACTTTGGCATGTAGACTGGAGCATCCAGGGATTAAAACATAATCTTTCCAATTAGTAGGTGATCTGCTTTACCTCCTGAGCTACAGTCACCATACGATTAACCTATTTTAAAAACTGAACTAGTATGATAAAATACTTGACTCTCCACAACAAATACAAAAGGATTTCTAAGATTTACATTATTTACAATGGAAAAACTCCCACTAGTTGACATGGACAGAGGTAACACAGACAATCTGACACTGAATAAAGGAAGACAGAGGACTTAAGTGCAGACAGGAGGTGATCAGGGGAAGTGGAGACACATGGGGAAACAGCTGACTGAAATGAAAATAATGATGCCACAGGGGAAGTGAAATTAAACAAAATGAACAAAGAAACACAAGACTCTTTTAAAATAAACCAGGAAACGCTGAGAGACGTGGACACGACAAATAACACAGAAGACAAGAACAGACTCACAGAAGGGGACATAGATGGAAACCTAAACTAGAATAAAATTCAACCAAATCTTACCCAATAATGGCAACACAAGAACTAAGCATATATTAAATATAAGAACTCCAAAAAACACACAATGAACTAAAAATTGCTGGGTCACAGATGCAGCCCCTGACAACAAGCCCACACTATAATCACATGAACTTAGGCAAAACATCTTCAACAGCCTCAGTTCATATTTTTGTTTACTATTACGATCATATGTTCCTTTAGCAGATCTCTGCAACTTGAATAATCACATAGTACACTCCATCTGTGCAGTCTTATGTTCACAAATGATGACAGTCCAGGACAAAAATATCTTTTGGTGTTGGTGTTTGACTCTGAGTCTAACAGTTTGCAATTGCTTTTCAAGTCAAGAAGTGCAGATCACTCATCTGAGTATAACATGGATATCCCTATATTCTTAGTCTTCTTAGTCATGTTCCAGCAACAGCACCCTGCCCACGTCTTAGTTAACGGAGCAGCAGGCCCATTGTCTGCCATTTCTGTTACTAATAGACATGTAATTTTCTATGGTACATTCTATGTCTATGGGTTATATTCAAGCTATATTCATAGAAAACTACACATGAATTTGTTGCAAGAAAAGACAGATTTTAAAGGATTGTTACGTGACTGAGGAAAAAAGCTTTGCATCAATTTAAGAATCAGTCTTTCGCATATTTTAGTTGCATGTTTTCTTTGTGGCTGCTACATATTCATATTATTATTATTGTTAATATTGCTGTTGTTGTAAATATCATTTTACATTGAATTTTTTTTAGTTTTTTGAAACAACATTAAATCATATTATAGAATTTTTATAATAAAACATTTTCATCATATACAAAAATATATTACATTATTTAAAAAAATAATAATTTTGATATAGTGTTGATAAAGTAAAAGCACTCAGACTGCCTATAATGACATGCATTATACAAAATACCAATCTTGCATATTCTCATTAGCCATATTATAGAGTCAGGGGGATGATGCCAGAAATATCACATATTCTTTTCCAATTGTTAAATTTATCATTTTCTCAACCTTTCCCTCTGTTTGACCTACAGTTAAGGGGATGTCTCTCATATCTCCAGTCTATAAGTGACAGAGCAGAAGTGCAGCATCATTTGGTCCATATGGTTCTGTTGTATTGAGAGTATAAATCTAGCAAGAGTTCCTCTGCAACAACAGTTTGGTTGAAATATGACATCTGGGATTTGAATAGGCTGGTATAGCTGCTGAATACCAAATAAAGTAAGTGAAGCTGTGGAAACATTATTCCTCCTATGGACCTGTTAAGAATAGATATGTCTGACACCACATGGATGACTGTAATGAACCTCAACTGTATGCTTACATCTTTGGGAATATGTAGTTGATTTGACAAGAATTAACATCATATTTCAGTTTCCCTGTATACTTACCATGTATTGACCTACATATTTATAGTGGTAACTGCTCAACATCATATTAGAGTTAGGAATATATTTTCTGAATAAAACCTCAGTATGTACTAAACATTCCTTGTTGTTCCTAGATATTCCTAGAGCAGAAATGTAGCTGACTCTAGTTTCCCACAATATTATAAATCTTGTGTATGGTTTTTTTTTTTTTTGTACATAAAGGGTGGACATAGCAACAATCATGTCCTTTAGTTTGTTAATTGTGCTTTATGAAGCCTTGATTTGCTGGAGGCAGAATTTACTACATTTAGATGAAAGAGTGGACAAGTTAACAGCCAGTGCTAGCAAGCTTGGTTAGGATTCCACATCCATAAAATGGATAGGTCCATTGTGCTAATTAGTGCTAAAGAACATACCAATACTAGAACATAATATTTTTAGATGTTGGTCTTTAGTTCTTGTTATAATTTCCTCCTTAGGTTTAGACATTAATTTGTTCCCTCATTGCTTCCTATCTTATTCTCTTGTATAAGCTTCCCTAGGTTAAATTTGTGTGTCTGGATTTTCCTGTTTAGTTATGGTTCTCACTAACTTTTTTCTAATAGTTCTTTTTCTCTTTAGTTTCACTTCCCTTCCTGCCTCATTTTATTTAATTACTGTAACCCGCATCTCGTTACACCTCCTGCGTCCATTACCCCTAATGACCTTGAGTGTATTCAAGCCCTGCTCTTCCTCTGTCTTTTGTTACATTGTTGGTTAACCTCCCCTCTATGTTTCCAGTCAGTCTTTTTACTTTTCTGATGGACTTTGCTTTATGGACTTTTCAAAAGCCAAAGTAAAAGCTCGCTTTGAGCCCTCTTTCTGAGAAACCGTGTGTTTATAGATACTATGGAAAAAAGAGTCACAAAGTTAGTGTTAAGTGTTTTTGCTCGTATGTTTGCTGTTTTTGTAGATGGTTAATTCCCCCAGACTTTGCTGTGACAATCTCATTAATGAACCAGAGCCTGAGTTGAAAAAGGATGAGGACTCCTTCGGCCTCCCTACTCTCTTATTGGATTTATCTGTCTCTCTCCCCTCCTTTCTTAACCTTTTGTCCAAATCTCAAACCATTGCTTTAGCACCTGATGGTTATTTTTTCAGCCATCAGGTTATCATTCATGGCATTGACCTTGGCACTTGATCTCACAAAGCACATTTTGACAAATATTATTAATTCCTGTCCTAAAATAAACCTGGAATCAAACACTCTAGCGCGACATCTGTGCAATGACACCTGTGTGAGATGGTTCTGTCTTAATACTGGTAAACAGTTCAATAGGCCAGGTGCTGATTTCACAGCACACAAATCCTGAATAGCGTCCATCAATTAGTTATTTTTCTGTTTGTTTGTTTTTGCCCCAAGTGTTATAGCAAAGTGCTAAGCCAGTCTGCAAAATTGATTGTTTTCAGATATCTTGAGAAGCATGCTAACGAGGTTTCGGCAATATCCAAAGCACAGCAAAATATCACAGTAGTTAGAAATACATTATTTTGAAAAACATCAAAAATACAAACACTCCTCTTTTATTTAACCTAATCAGAGATACTGCAATGAGGTGATATATTTTATACACCACACTACAAAAAGTGCCACCAAAGGTAGTGTCTGTATGTGGAACAGGCAGATTCTGTCAGAGACATTAATTGCTAGGATACAAATAATATATGATATTCATGCCAAATGATATGGCATGTATATGCAGAAGCCTATGGTTTGCATCTCATGACATCAAATCCTGTCAAATTAAAAATTACACACAAGGTGTCCTCTATTCCCATGGGTGGTGACTTGTCCAGCCGTGGCAGTATTGTACACACAGAGTAAAAAGATAAAAAAGAGCTACATAGTCCACATTATGAGGTTTGAGGCGTGACAGTGAGAAAGTAACAAGATTTCTAGCCAGGAAATTGCAGTGCTTTGTATGTTGAACCTATGTTACTGTTTCATTTTTATTTTACTCATTTTTCAATTGTTTTGGATATTAGAAAACAAACATGTTTTGTGTGTGTGTTTGCAACTGGACAATGACACTGGTTTTGTATTTTTGCCACAGTACACCGCTGCAGTATATTTTAAATCAAAAAAGATCTTAATGAAGTGCAGGCTTTTAGCTTCGACTCAAAGAGGTTTAGAAGAGTATTGCATTAATGGTTAGCAAATAATATCCATTTTTATACAGTCTCTCATTGGGTCAGAGGCAACTGGAAAGCTTTTCTCTCTCTTTTTATATA
>NW_005188340.1:5918-7599 GCF_000239375.1 Pundamilia nyererei
TTGTATTGTTCGATACATATGCGTACCGAACCGAAAGCACTGTATCGAATGGTTCAATATCGATACGAATATCGTTGCACCCCTAATATATATATATTTACATGAAAATTCCATTACATTCACTGACTGCCTAAAGTCCAGAATACACAGACATCACCAAATGTTGCATTTCCTGCATCAAGATGCTTTGCTGAGAGTCTTACTTCTTTTCTGCGCATCTCTCTGCCTTTGTCTTTGTTGCATGCTTTTATGAGTTGTGATCAGGCAAATTGTTTGACTACTGAAAAATATCCCACAAATGTTGGGTTGCTTTTGCAGTGTGCTTTGTGTCATTACCTATTTGCACTGTGAAGCTCTGTCTGATCAGTTTTGCATTTATTTGTGTGCCATTTGAGCATGTTGCCTGCCTGCAGCACTAAAGGACTCCTCGAGAGACGTCTGTCTCGCCCTAGCAGCACCTGTTCCTCTCCTCGTCTTCAGTTCGCCTCAACATACGCTCGTCATATTCTGTGATATGATTTACTCTGAGGTGTTTGACGAGGTAAATGGTGTTGCCACAACACCTCACTTTCTTGCCACATGTATCACAATCCGCATCTTGGCTGTTGGTGGAGGAAAAATACGTTCGCACATTACTCCATTTACGCCAAGCCATTGTTGTGAGTGCGCACGCCAAGGGGCTGCGACACATTTATACAGCCATATTTTGCACATGACTATTAATGGCGGAAGAGGAAGTAGTTCCTTCCAATGTAGACAATCCAAATGATATAGTTTCTTTCCACTCTGTTCCTGTTAATGATAAACTACAAATTTACCCTAAATTACTAAAATATCGATATTTTAATATGAGAATCGATTCTAGAACATAAATGACTGGTATCGGAGGAATCGATATTTCAGTATCGATCCGCACATCACTAACTTTAGTTTCTCCTGTGGTCTTTCAGGCCCTTTTTTTGAGCTGACCAGTGTAGAGATTCTTTATAGAAATATGCTATAATGTTGGCTATTCAACTTTTTGATAGGTTTATTTTGCTATTTTAGGGTAATGGCTCTAATAATAATAATAATAATAACAGTTTCTCTTGCATCTATATATTTTTGGACTTCACATTCAAGTATAATGAATAGCTATAACTGCCAGTTCGACATTTTGAAGTAACTCTAGATCATCTTATTTGTTTAACGTGTCATAGAATAAACAGGGAGCAGGCCACACCTGGCCATGGATCGACTTCTCAGTCAACTATCGAATTACTTTTAATCCTCTAAAGGCTAAAAATAAAATATTTTCTTAGGGACTATGTTTCCTAAGAAATGGCAGTAATTTGTAAACCGTTCATGCAATACTTTTATTTTTGAGACATTTAGAAAACCTTCATCTGGCCTGAAAAATAATTATCTCCTTTATCATTGTTATATTTTAAAAGTTTGGAAAATCATCCAAGGTTCAAAAAGCTTTGACAATTTACTATTTGATATACAGGGTGGGCCATTTATATGGATACACCGTAATAACATTGGAATGGTTGGTGATATTAAAGTCCTGTTTGTGGCACATTACTATATGTGAGAAACTTGTAAATACAGTGGGGCAAAAAAGTATTTAGTCAGCCACCGATTGTGCAAGTTCCCCCACTTAAAATGATGACAGAGGTCAGTAATTTGCACCAGAGGT
>NW_005188340.1:42304-48221 GCF_000239375.1 Pundamilia nyererei
CGCAGAGAACAGGGGTGAGAGAAGACTCCAAACAACAGATTGTTAACTCTGTGGAAGCGCAGACCCAGCATACGGAAGAGGATTAGGGCTACTTTTTTTCTTCTTTTCCAGAATTCTGAGAAAATCAGAAAATCAGACTTCTGACTTTAATCTCAGAATTCTCAGAAAAAAGTCAGAATTTTGAGATTAAAGTCAGAATTCTGATTCTGACCTTTTTTCTCAGAATTCTGGAAAAGAAGAAGAAAAAAAAAGATGTGCCCACTTTTTTTCTTCCCCCAGTGGCCCTAATCATTTTCCGTATTGTTGAATTTACACTCATAAGACAAGAATTGATGGAACACCCCATAGAACAAGTTGTACATTGTCACAAAGTTTATGTATACAGACATAAAATTCCATGACAGTTATTGCATGTAAATTGTAAGTGTGAGTAAAGTGTAAGTAATATTAAAGTGTGACTATTTTTGTAACAAATATCTTTGTAAACATCCTTTCTAATACAGATGCATACACTGCTTGCTGCAACTGACCTACTCTGCCACCTGAGGCAAAACATCTCCATATTTTGTAAAGGGTGGTCAGAAAGCATTTTAGAGTCACTTTAAAAAGTCAAATAAAAGAGCAATTTAATATATTTTATGTGATATCTTGTTTACATAATGGTGTCCTTTTTATTTTCATTTAAAAGTAAAAATTCACTTTGAGATTTTATCAACTCCTGCAATTAAAAAAATTAAAAAAAATGTAACATTTGCCTGATGAAGTCTACTTTTCCTATGTGGTTTATTATTACAGAGAAAGGGTAATTCTGGAGGTGTATTAGTATTATTTACCCAGTGTGTGATCATGTTCAGTGAAGTGATGACTTATCCTCCTTACCTCCCACTCAGACTGCCACAACTAACGTGAAAAAGGGAGTAAGACCGAATGCAAATGTGCTCTACCAGCTGAACAAGGCAGAATCCTTATCAGATGCAATGCTTCTACTACAGATAGCTAAGTCATGGTTAAAATAAAGTACTTCCTGTTAAGTCTGAAATTTTACATATCGGAACATAACACACAATTCCGTAGTTCTCACTAGGTCTTAATTTTACTTAATTAGGTAAACCACAGATGAGCAATTACAAATAACATATTACACTGACATTATTTAACAAAACTAAGCCAAAATAAAGAAACAGTATGTGGAAAAACTATACTGTAGAACCCCGCAGAGCCACCTATAGCAGCTATGAAGTAGTTGTAGAGAAATTTTGGCTCACTCTTATTTACAACATTGCTTCAGTTCATGGAGGTTGAAGGCTGGACAGAATGGGGTTAACGTGAGACACATGGAAAGAGTTGTGAATTTTCACATGTCAGGTTAATCTCAGAAGGACAGTGACAGGGCTGATGATAGACAGGATCTCAAAGGGACAAACGATCTTGAAGACAATTTTTTGACTTAGTGTGCAACAAGATATCGTTGATAGGCAACCATATTTTTTGACTTGGGGTGTACTAAGGCGCTGGGACTTGATGGCAGTCAGCACGCTGCTTGTTGCCATTTTCAACAAGGCATCCAGGTTGCCCTCCAAAAGTGCTGGCAGTGGTGGAGATGCTGCTGGACAGAGGGGGTGCTCAACTCAGCATCAAAGGATGACAAGTCTGTGTCGGCAAATGTTAATGAGTTCCAAAAAGTTGATTTTGTTCACCTGGACGTAGTGTTTTCACTAAAAACGCTACATCCAGATGAACAAAACAACTTTTTGGAATATTCTTACCTGGATGATTGAACATGCATCAAGACATGTTGATGAGTTCTTGGCATAATCAACCCACACCAGGTGGGGGCTTCAGTTGGTTTGATTGGAGGATGGCACACAACAAAGTCTTGCCTCCAGCTTCTAAATGAGTCTCCCAGTATGTTCATTGGTCTGTGAATGGAAAACTGATGACAAACTGACAATTTAAATGTAGAATTCTTTCCAGTTTAAATTGGCAGGCTCAATCAAAAACATAGTTCAATTTTTCAATTAAATTTTATTTCATAATGTCCAGGGGAATGCAATGGAGTCGGAATACATGCTAGGCTAGAAACTGAGCAGTTTCCAAAGCCATTGGAAGTTTAGGAGGAGCGATGAGTTGGGCTGGTTTGCAGAGACGATCAATGATTGTAAAAATAGTGGTGTTACATGATGCAGAGGGATGCCTGTTGATGAAATCCAATGAGATGTGGGACCACAGCTGCCCAGGTACAGGTAAGGGTCTCAGTAATCCAGCTGGATGTGAACAGGGTGTTAGTTATTTTGTGTTCTGTTTTCAGAACACGCTCCCACATACTCTGCAAATCTTTGACCAAAGATGGCCACCAAAACAGCCTCTGAGGGAATGTTAGAGTTCTCTGGAACCTGGGATGACAGGTGAATTTGGCTGTGGCTTCCCAATGCAGTAGCTGAGATCTGGTGGAAAGTGGGATGAAAAAACGGTAAGGAGTTCCACTATCTGGATCTAGTTTATTTCCCAGGTTATACAGGATGCTATGGGGCTGTGCCATGGGGGAGTCCAAGACTGAAAACTGACAGGAGAGAGCAAAGCACCAAAATGTTTGCTTTTCTAGAGTTGGTAACAGCTGTTGATGATGCATGTTTCCAGAGCATGTTTCCTGAGCTCACAGCTTCCTAGCTCACAGTATCATTTGATAATAAAGTGTGTGAAATCTTTATTTCAGTATCTAGCACTTGGGTTTCATTCTTAGCAGCCTTGGAACTTTTCATTCAAGGGCGTAGATTTGGCATGGACGGAAGGGACATGTCCCCACCAATAATTTGATCTATTCGAGTAAAGAAAATCAAACACAATAATTTCATCCTAATGGTACTGACATATTCATAGGGTTAATTTTTGAGACAAAATGTCATGAGGTAGTCATGATTTGGCAAATATTCCAACCAACACAAAGCTCAGAGAGTAATGGTGATACAAGTTCACAGGTGAAATTGGATGATGACTTGATGGTTCATGACTGTATTTGAAGCACATGTGTGACTGCATGTATGTGGAATGTCTCACTGTCATTCATCAGGTGACAGAGGAAGCTCTGCCATGTTGTAGCTCAGACAGAGGTGAAGAGGCGAGGTCACAGGTGACCGACTGATGATTTGGTGCTATAGATTAACTAGTATTTATTGTCATGATAATTGTTAGGCTGCTGATGTAAATTGATTCATTTGACAAAGAATCTGAATTGACATGTCTCACTTTTTATATGGCTCGAATCAATGTGTTATTTTATCAGGTGGCAATATGTCCTAGTGCAGTCAGAGGGGAAGAGCCAGGGCCAAAGCTGAGGCACATCAAGCACATAATAATAATAATTGTAATCTGAGGATAAAACGCATGTACTTAGGCTGAAAGAAGCTTCAGTGCTCTCAGAAGACTAAAAAGATGGGTAAGGTTACCAATGACTCAAATGAGATTAAACAATGCTGCTGTATCTCCACCAGGAGAGACTGGAAAGTATAGATGTAAAACCAATATGCCAGCAGTTTATCTCAGTTAACGAGAGGAGCAGGCATGTGTGTGGCCCCTTCACATAGTGGACATTGAGTTATTGTGTGGGACACCAGTAGTCCATGTCTGTTGCTGTAACAGTAGTTCATGTTTAGAATAAAAAAAATCCCAGCTCACTGACTTGATCAGGGCAATAGCGCCTAAAATGTTGCATAATTTTGCTGAGAGATCTTTTACTTTGTAGTAATCTGAGATGAGTAGTTTTATGGACATAAACCACCAGGTCATTCAGTGTTCCCTTAGTACCATAAGAGATGTTGGTGTACTATAACTGAATTAATGATGTTATGTCCTTAAAGTCATATTCATTTATTGTCATGACTGTATTTAAAGCTATTTTTATATGATACCTGATTTATATGGAATATGGCTGAAGTGAACTAAAGCCTAAACTAGTCATTTGTTTAATAGTAATTTAACATTATATAATTCACATATAAAACTATGAATTGTGATTTTAAATGGTTTAAAAGCATGTAGAATAGCATATGTAGACAAGTATATTTCTCCTCTTTTTATTAAGAAGCAAAAACAAAAAGAAAAAAAAAAAACAGGGCAGGATTCGGTGGTTGAATCATCCGTCCCCACCAATGCCAAAACCAAATCTACGCCCTTGTTTTCATTCTTCTGGAATTCCCATTTCATTTTCCTAGTTTTGTTAAGTAAATCATAACACAGTGGAATATGTCATCAAAGCAATTCTGAGGGGGAACCAAGCCCCGGCCATCTGGTCATGCTTACTTTGCTCAAGCTAAGTTGGCCCAGTGTCTCATAAACTTCTTAGACATATTAACTTCCTGTTTTCCATTTTCCTAATCCCAGAGATCTATTTTGAGGCATTCCAAGAATAAATTCTGTTTCATAGCCATGTATAATGCCCATCCACTCTGGTCAAGGATTGATTGATGAGTGGTGGTCAAATAAATAAACAAAAGTCTCACCACCGTGTTGACATAGCCTACAAAGGGTAAATAATACAGACACATTCATTTAAGATTATCCTTTATCTCAGTCTCCCTACCATCATCTGTCACACCAATTTGTTTGCTGTCCTTCACTATATCCATTTAACCCTAGAAGTTTGTTATATAAAACCACCAGTGTATTATCATCTTAGTGAGACTGTTTGTGACTGCATTATTGCATCTGACAAGTTCAACTTTATTACATTTTATTAGAAGGTAATTCTGAAATTATCCTTAAAAATAAGAAATGTGTTGAAATGAGTAAGAAGGGGTAATCAAGTATGAGTCTGTCATATAGCTCAAAACCACAGTTATGTGATCAGTGCCAGAAACAAACAAACAAAAACCCAATAATAGTTTTCTGAATAATATAATTATTCAGATATGTACACGATGAATCCCAACCATAAAAAATAAAGCCACAGTGTGGTGATTTTTACAGGAAGGCATGCAGACACCACCACCACCCCCTTTTAATTGTGCATACAGCACTACAGCAAGGGTGCATTTTACACATTAATAATCATTTAAAATTAACCTAGGCAACGTCTCTTTTTTATTAGGCCTGACTTAGTAAGAACTACAGCCCCCTCTCCAACATCGTCAAGGCATTCCTTGCTAAAGGAGTTATTAACAACTTTTCACATTCCATCCTCTACTTCACAGGTTGGCCAAGGTGGTGAGGAAGAGGAAAATCATCTGTCACAATGACAAATCACTGAAGCTTGTGTACTTGGAGATACAAGCTGTGTTTCCACACAAAGGATAGGAACTGATCTCAGAGCAGTGAAAGCAGAGCAAGTGGTAGCTTACCATGCACATTTACCATCAAAGACCAGAGGTTCATCCACAATGTGCATGCACAAACCACCAGAAAAATGCTGCTGGCTTTACCTATGCTCATTGCTTGTCCTAAAGAAAGGTTACAACTTCAACTACTGTTTCCTTAATTCATACAGTCTGGTAATGAAAAAAATCCACATTGTGGACAAGTTGTTGCTGTGGCAGTTCAGTTTAATTATTCAGTTAGCAGTAGTTTGTGGCTCAGCTGCAGAGGAGGGGTGGAGCAGTGGGTTTAGGGTGCAGGCTGGTCATGCCTTCACTATTTTAGTAGGTTGCCGGGACCTGACAGTTCTGTGTGGTGTGGAGCAATGAACGTGACTGGAAAGCTGCTCTCATAAAAGCAAAGGAAAACAGTGCAAATAAATTAGCTCTCATTGGATCAGCTTACACTGAAAAAAAAAGTTCTTTCAATTTACTTGATTTTATTGTGTACATCGGTCCCACATAATATGAATAAGTATGACTGACTTAATTTTCCACTTTCCCTCAAGTAATTAATGCTTGTCCAATCAATGTATTTTATTTACATCAGATTACTTAAAAAAATCATGTTT
>NW_005188341.1:0-969 GCF_000239375.1 Pundamilia nyererei
ACAGCATAAAGAAAGCCTTCATTATATTTGAGGTGATGCTGAAAATAAGCTCAGTCCTGTTTCATGGCTGTGGATGGTTTGAAAGTCTGAAACCAAACAGTGCCAGCGGTTTCTACAGGATGTTGCCTATACAGCAAACAATACAGGCTGTGCTGTAATGCTAGGTCTGCACTAGCAATACAAGCCAGAACAATGCATGAGCACGATGCTTTAGAAATGACACCACGGAGGCTTTGCTGTGCAACACTCAGACTGCACGAGCCCGACGGGCCTGACGGGCCGCGGCTTTTTGGGAGAGCACTCAGCGGCACAGCGGCAGCCTGTGATTGCTGTGGTGGAGCCCTGAGGTCATCACAGTCGGGGCTTTGATGGGCAGAGCTTTGACTTCTCCCTGTAAGTACATGAGATTTATGGCAGTTACTTTTCATTTTGATATGTTCTCGTTTATTCTTGTGTTCGTTTATAGAAATGCTTTAGTCACTCTGGGGTCACCACAGCAGGAAGCTCCATTTGTTTCATATGGCAGCTTTTATTTTTTAAAGCTTCTTATTTGCCTTTAAAAAGTGACTTTGTCACTTCCTGAGCCAACGTGTTACCATGACACTAAGGAGGCACACTGGGAATACTGGGAATACAGTTTTAGACCTGAAGCATCATCTGCAAAGGATTTTCATCAAGGTATTAAAAACAATCTTTATATTTAAAATGAATCTGTCCAATAAATGTGGTGAGAGCATTCAAATATTTCTGAGAAATGAAAGCAATACTTTTGTTAAAGCTTCACATCTGTACTTGAATCATGATTTAAACTGTGGTTGTGAACAGGGAATAAAATGATGTAATGAGGTGATGTTGCTCCTCCTCACCTCAGAGACATGTGATCAGTCTGGATGAAACTTGATATGAACTTACATGACGTGTACATTGTTGTTTCCAAATGCATTTTGCTAAACTATTTTAGTACTGTGG
>NW_005188341.1:3002-3992 GCF_000239375.1 Pundamilia nyererei
TACTCATAACGCAACATAGAAAACAAATGAGCTCATTGTGAATTTGGTGGCAGCAACATCCCAAAAAGCTTGCAGCATGGCCATGTTTCCAACATCACCTCTACTTTCAACAACCGTCCATAAACACCTGGGAACTGAGGAGACCAGGTGCTGGACTTTTCGGAGAGCATTGTTGTCCCATTTCTGTCTGATATAAGGGACAGAGCTGCTCAACAGTCCTGCGGCTTTTCCTCTCGTGATGTCACAAATATCATCAAATATCTGGTGCAGAACTTGCGGTCTTCCACTACAAAGCCCTGCTGTAGTGTGCAGCTTAGCAACATCCTCCTTAAACATGTAAAAGACATCATCTCCATGGGAGCACATGTTGCTCTAAAACCTGTGTATATAATTCAGTCTTGGTTCCTTTCCAAATGTGCAAGGTGCCAATTCCATAGGCACTGATCTAATGCCAACCATCAGAGATGCAGCCTTTTTAAACACTGATAACAAACTTCAGCTCAGACCATTTGGATATGTCAGTGTTCACAGGCAGAACGTGCAGGTGTTCCTAAACCCATGCAGTGATTTCCATGACAGCGCGCCACCTGAGTAACAGAAGATCATGTTGGTTTTCAGATCTTTACTAGATTTACCCAGTAAAGATTTTACACTGCAGAACATTATTCTGATATTGCGCCACAGTTTGTAGATGGGTAAACCAATGAGAGCCCTGTTCTTCCAGTATGCTCCTTTTACACCCAATTAAATGACTTCCCTATGGCCAGATAAGCGAATTAGTTGCAAAATATTCCTGTCCCTCCAACACTTACTTCTCTGGGTTTTTCTTGTCCCCGTCCCACCTTTATAAAGATGAGTCGATGCCCTTAAATTCAAGACCAACTAATACTTTTCACAAAGTAGTAAAATCTTTCATTTTAAATATTTTTGAACATTAATTTAAATTAATAACTGTTGCCTGAATGTACAGTTTCCATTTCGTGAATACCA
>NW_005188341.1:4898-6136 GCF_000239375.1 Pundamilia nyererei
TTATCCATTTCCTATTGACTATGATTCACACCACTGCTTTAATGTTAATATGTTTGCAAGAAGGATCTGTAACAGTTTATGGTTGAATATACATATTTCTATACTGTGTGATGCGATATGTAGACCTCTCTGTGATGTGTTAAGAGTTTCAGAAATGTGTTTTAAATAGTGCTATACAATAATGATGGTTATTTATTGTTGTTATTATATGACACTTTAAGCCAATTCTCTGGAGTACACTGAAGGCTAGTTTGTGTAAGAGGGTTTTTCATAGACTTTCTTATTATTTTGTCCAAATTTGGGAGTTATTATGCAGTATAGTAAAAAACCTTTTTAGTAACATATATGCACAGAAAAGGGGAAACTGGAGTTCACTGAATTGCTTCTTTTCGTTAGCCAGGAACAATCAGATTATCATTTTAAACGTAAACTCCAGTTCGAGCGACTTTGAACGTTACATTTGATTGTTTTAAGTCAGAAACTTCAGGTTTCCTTTGGGACCTGAACGTAGCGTTCTTACGGGAGGTTGCAGGTAGTTGATTGGAGATCTGTGGATCTGTTGTTCTCTTATTGGTTCTTTGCATCTCGTGCTCTTTCTGAGGCCTCAAGCGGGTACACCAAGCCGCGCGTGCGCTGTGCCTCTTAAAGCGATCAGGTTTGTTGAACGTAACAAAGACCGTAACGGAAGTGACCGCATTTCATGCTCAAAATAAAATACTGGATAATTTTTGGATAAAGTGCACCGTAGTTAGCAGTCATTAAAATGAATTTAAAGATAAATAATGACACTGTAGTGATAATTAATATTAAATATTATTAATTAATAATTACTATTAATATTGAGTATTAATATAATTATTAATTATTAATATTAAATGATTTCCCCTCGGGATCAATAAAGTATTCTGATTCTAATTAATATCACAATAGCTACATGATCTTTTACTTTCCTAACAAATTGGTTTAAAGTCATGGCAAACAGACTTAACATCCAGTAAGTGTGTGAAAATATTCTCTTTGCCACTGAAGTCCTTTAAAGACTTTATAGACTGTAAATCTCACTCCAGTATCAGTGCTGGGAACCACAAACTGATAAGAGGACATAGACGCCAGTGAAGGCACTCCTACATTCCTTACTAATACTGCACAGTGAAAACATGCAATTCAACTAAACTAGAGCTTCAGTACCAGCAAGACTTGTCAAATGCAAGGGCAGCTTCAGGAGACACAAAAAGGAA
>NW_005188341.1:7659-9063 GCF_000239375.1 Pundamilia nyererei
CACACGAAGGTTGAAGTGTGAGCAGCTCAGCTCGTCGTGTGTAAGCGACCTGTTGCTTCAGCTCAGAGGGACACAGTTGGACAGCAGCAGACTCAGTGTTTCAGGAACAAACACCTGCACGAAACATGGACCCGTCTTTAGTAACGCTAACCCTGCGTCTTTGTGCTCTGCAGGGTGCTGTACAGGTGAAACTGGAACTTGGTCATCGTGCCCAGGTCCGAAAGAAACCCACGGTGGAAGGGTTCACCCACGACTGGATGGTGTTTGTGCGAGGACCAGAGCACAGCAACATCCAGCACTTTGTGGAGAAAGTGGTTTTTCATCTGCACGAAAGCTTCCCGAAACCAAAGCGAGGTGAGGAGAGCTGCCCTGGTGCTTTGTGTGGTGGAGGGGGGGTTAAGGGCTCCACATCTGTAATTGATCAAACACACACGTGTGTGTGTGTATGTGTATATATATGTATACTTTTAATGTGTGTTGTATCTTCATGTGCGTGCATTTATTTCACAGCTGCAGTGCAGTGTTGGCAGAGTCAGGTTCTCACTGAAAGTCCTTTCTGTCATGTTGTCTGTGTAATGTTACGTCCTGGTGTCGTTTCACTTTTCATGTTTTGACACCAATAATCACATAAATAACAACAGACAACACAAATGAGTGAGTGTAGAGGTGCAGGCTGGTGCTTCGGCTTATTATAATACAGTAATAACAATGATGACAACAAGCATATAATCAGGTGAAGTATGTGTCTACATGCATCTTTTTTATTTATAGCAGCAGTAGTAATTAGTATAACATTAGTAGTAGCTGTAATAGACACAATAATATTACTACATACAAAACTAAATAGTTTAGTGTGTCATACATTCATTTATGAATTTCCAAACGTTTCCCAGACCAGTACAAACCAGTGTAAACAACTAACCTTGGAGAAGCCCACAGTCAACCTTCAGACTGTCCACCCAGTGTTCATCACATAGCTCCACAGACAGTAAGGACGATCAGTGATGTTGAACTTATTTAGCTCATACAGCCCACCTTTATCCATAGAGAAGTTAGACTCCGAGGTATCTTAAAATAAGGAAAACAGGACGTCTCAACTTTTCTACATGATAAAGAAAGAAATCTGTCAGCGTGACTGTCTGGAATTAAATTCTAAGAAAATGTCTCAGATCAATTAGTAAAGTTCTGGTAGCTCACTTACTGACCTATAATTCTGAAACTGGACATTTTTAATTGACACAGTTATCTGACTTAACTGTTCCTCTGTTGTTTTATTATGTTAGTGTAGTATCAGTGCCCTTTATCTATCGGAAAAAGCTGTAAAATGTAGAGAAAATGCCAAGTTTACACCTTCAGTGTTTACAGCTGTGCAGTGGGTCAGACTGAAGTCTTTGCTAGACCGAT
>NW_005188341.1:10963-11826 GCF_000239375.1 Pundamilia nyererei
TTGTTGCACCTGGACGTGGTGTGCTTCGCACAAAGATCTGAGCTCAGCTGTTTTTCTTGAGATGGTTCCTTTCCAGTTTAACTGAAACAGCCACACAGGCTCCACCTACACACTGAAATAAAACGGAGACATTTAAAGACGTCACGAGCAGATATTAAAATTACAAACTGAAGTGAGGACTAACAGTTTGCTTCAATGGCAGCAGGTCGTGTGGTGATTTACACGATTACCTTTGCAGCAGTATTTACTACAGATGGTTATAAACTGTAGCCTTGGAAACCAGAGGGTTTGGAGGTGGGGGGGACTAAATGGACGTGGACATCCTTTTAACATGTCTCCATTTCACTTGGCTTGTCAAATGAAATATAAGCTTTGTATGTCCACCTGGACATATCTGGGGTCTGTCGGGACGCCAAGAAATGTAGAAGGTGCTGAACATCAGTCCTGTAGCTCTGCTGCTGTTTACAGTTGTCAGCTGGTCTTTATTGGCTTGTGTAGCAATACCAAACCAAACTAGGTCCACTGATAAGATCTCAGATCCTAAGTGCTCTCAATACAGTCTTCTTCATATGTCAGCACATCAGTGTTTTGTTATCAATCCAAACATCAAAGGGAGTCAGAGCGAGAACGCCAAAAGACGGCGCATGTCTAACTTGTCCTCACTCTCCAAACGATTGGGTGTGTAGCTCGGAGAAGCTCCCCGAGTCGGCGAGTAAAGCCGCCGTTGCACTTCATCATTGCTGCTGTTTAGTTAGCAAGCCAGCGTGGAGGTGTTTCCATGGTGACAGCCAAATGGCAAAGCTGTCTGAACAAATGGAGGTAAAGACGTTGTTAGGAAGCAGCGAAGGCGGTGCTGTTTTTGG
>NW_005188341.1:13726-16757 GCF_000239375.1 Pundamilia nyererei
GAAGGGTCTTGCTGTTACCTGATTAGTGTGATGTAGAGTCAGGAGAGGTCGTGTAGGGTGGAGGAGTGCAGGGTTGTTGTTGGGTGCTCTGCTCAGTCAACCACAGACACTCTTCATCACCTGCGGTGAATATCATGATGAATTAGTGTTGTCTGTGCATAAATAAGCACTAATCAGATTCACCATGACATAAGAAGAATGCTTTTGCTCAGCTTTTTGTAGCAACTGTTGCCTGCTGGACCATAGCTTCATGCTAATGTGCAGCTTTGGTCGGTCCTTGCTCTTTGAGATTGGCTTAGTCAGTACTTAGTGCTATTAAAACTGTTCCTGTCTCTAGTAGAGCAACAGTGATTGAACGTCAAAGTGCCTCTTTACAGGGATGTATGAATGTAAGGGTCCTACATTACTACCAATATAAACCCACAAACAGATGAGACGCAGGCGTTTTTCAGACAAAGGAAAATGTGACAAAGCGATTACTTAGATCCAGGTTTGGCTGCTTGATCTTTTCTTTCCAAACTATCACATATGTGTCTTTCTTGATAATTCCTTCCACCTTGACAAGACTTCCAGTTCCAGATGGACTGAAGCATACCCACAGCCTAATACTCCCACGCCCTCGTTTCACTGTGGGGACGTGTTTTTGGGGTCTACATCAGTCCCTGCGTTCTCCAAACATAAGCAATGTCTCTATTAGGGCTGTCAAAAAATAGGCACTCAGATGTTAATCACTGACTCCAATGGTACATATTTGCAAGAACATCAATACAAACAATGCTGTTTTCACACGGCACTGCTGCAGTAAGTCAGACATGCAGCTAACAGCTGTCTGTAACACCAAACAGTCCTTTCAGAGGCATCTCCAGAGATCAGTGAAGCTTGCATTTCACTAGTATTAAAGTATTAAGTAATTATCATAAATATTAACCTGGCAGGAGACCATGTCAGCATTGCTGTTTAACTATTACCAGGATGTAAAGAGCTGCCTGAAAGATCAGTCTGGAAATCCAGGCAGTGAGCAGTGTGAGCGTTCACAGTAAGCACTCTGCTTTCTGTCTTCTTCATTTCAACACAGCTAATACCACACTTTGTCCAGATGTGATGCATCAAGAATGAGGGGATGTAGGGTTGGGAAGTTCATGCCATAGGTGCTCTTCTAAAGATCTCAGCGTCAAGGTCGGGGATCAAGGATTTGTAAAGTCTTGTGAATGTGATAACTCAAGGAGGAGGTCACCTAAGGTTTCCAACTTGATACCAGAGGTGTATCTGCTGAAAATCTCAGATGAGTTTGCATCCCGCTGACCTCGTGGTCGGAGGACAACATCTCTGAAAATCAGCTCTGATTTTTAAATCCGTGTCTTTGGCTGAGGGGGAGTGCTGCAGGCCACCACGATTGATTTTATTTAAATCAACTTTATATTTGAAGAATTAGTTGAACGGTAACAACTTGACATTTTCAAGATAAAGTCTTCACCATTACTTCTGTTGGTGTAGGATGCAGTTATACTCTTCACCATGCTACTTTTCTGGGTATTGGTATTAAAACTGAAACTGTAGTATTGTTACAAGCCTAGTGTCTCTGACACATCTGTCCTAAAATAAGCATCCTGGTTCACTTTGAGGGTAACAAAGGCTGTGACATTTAATTTTGTCAAACAGCTGCAGATGTAAAAGTGTGGAAGCAAAAAAAATCCTGAAAAGCATGAAGCTAACGTTTCACAACAACCATTATGTGCTCCATCAGGTCATGGCTGCTTTTCAACCTAAACCACTGAAACCTGAGCACATAGCTGTGTATACAAGGACACTGAGAGGTGCCACTGCTGTCATAGTATGAATACATGGACAGATATAGTTCTAGACTACTGGATTAGATCCGTGACCAGTAAGTAAAATAGTTTGTAACTTATTAACAACAATAATTTTAAACATTTAAATAAGAAATTAGAAAAGAAGGAAAGAAAACCCAGCCTGGCTTTCACATCTTTCCTCATGAGTTGAACAGATGTGATTTTCAGGACCGAAGATGTTGGAGGCAGCAGAGGGACGATGTGAGAAAGATGTCGTCCGTCTCTACTCTCATCCATCCGTACAGCACTTCTACACATTCACACGCATCACCATCGTAGCTGCATGCTGTCATGTGTCAAACGGACAATATTTGAGAATTAAGCAAAGCTTCCTTTGTTCAACAAGCACACGTAACTTAATTACTACATTTCCTGCATTGGTACATTTTGTGACTCAGGAGGGATCCGTGTGATCCGTGTGCTCCTCTACGAGCATGCGTGGACGTCTTGGCCTTGTCGTGTGTGTTTAAGGCTTTGGCTCTAATGGACGCCCGCGCTCTGTATCGATGCATCAGAGTAGGCTGCAGAAATTGAGTTAATGAGGTCTCATGAGAACACAGCTGCAGGATTAGTGTGTTTAATGACACAAGAAATGAAGCAACAGTCTTAATACAGTCCTGTCACCTGGTTCAGGTGTGGAGGGGATGTGATTTATGTAATGGTTGGGTTTTTTGTGTTTGTCAGAGCGGCCGTCTCCCAGCAACCCAACCAGATGGCTGCAGCACACTCAGCGCTGCTCTGCATTTCATGTAACTGCATGAATTTAAAGCAAGCTTTGTGAACTGTCAGCCTCCTGGTGCTGAAGTCTAACAGCAGTTTTCTCTTTCAGTGTGCAAGGATCCACCGTACAAAGTGGAGGAATCTGGATACGCAGGCTTCATCTTGCCCATCGAAGTTTATTTCAGAAACAAGGTACATTTAACAAGCAGCACTCAGCTGCCAGGGTTTGTGTCTGTGGGTGATGCACTATTGTTGTAAGACCCTGAACCTCTAAACCATGAAGGGGTTTTTGTGTATGCTCTGAACATGTGTCGGGTTTGCACCAGGTCGTTCCTGAACTGCAGCTTTGGAGAGGCCGATTGTCAAATGTGTCCATTCAGAGCTGTTTTCATTTTTCTATCAAGAGTCGCGACTTTTCAAGCTGTTGCAACATTTTATGTATTATGTGGAAGCTTCTGCAG
>NW_005188341.1:17660-19244 GCF_000239375.1 Pundamilia nyererei
TTCTGTCTGTTATTTCATGGTTCAGGCTTCAGAGGGTGTTTGGGATCTGAATAATGTAGTCCGGTCACAGCAGATGGCCCCGCCCCTCCTGTTAAAAGGGAGTTTTTCCTTCCCACTGTCGCCAAAGTGCTGCTCATAGGGGGTCATATGACTGTTGGGTTTTTCCTCTGTATCTACTGTCCAATATAAAGCACCTTCAGGTGACTTTTGTTGTGATTTGATGCTGTGTAAATAAAATTGAATTGAATCAAATTAAATGATGCAGTCAAAAACAGAGCATGATGTGGGTAACGTGCTGCATGACGGGTTTTTATTGTTTGTCCCTTTCGTGGTTTTCCTTCCACTTCTCCGTAGGAAGAACCGAAGAAAGTTCGCTTTGATTATGACTTGTTCCTCCACCTGGAAGGTCACCCGCCCGTCAATCACCTCCGCTGTGAGAAGCTCACCTTCAACAATCCAACAGAGGAGTTTCGTAGGAAGTTACTGAAAGCTGGAGGGGTAGGCACGAGGGCGTGACAGACCAGGTCCATCCTGGGCTGTCGCTTTATATCATGCATGTAGTATGTATGCAGTATATGTGTATAGTCTTTACAGCAATGACATAAGTTTACGTTCCTCAGTAAATCTGAGGGTTTTAAAACTGCACTTCAGTATTGATTCACTTTATTTGACATGTCTGGAGCCTCTGATTGGCCCCACAGTGGGCTGAAGTGCTACAGTCAGTCTGGACAGTCAATGGCTGAACTAGTTTACCCTGCATATGTGAGATATGAATAGTAATGAATACAGTTTGCATTTTTCTGTTTACCAAGACTGTCACCCTGTTCTTCTGTTGTCCTTCACAGCAACGAAATCCTCACAAAAGAAGTTCAGAAGACTCAAAGGTAAGATTTCTAACAGGCTTGTAGCTCATGACTCCTCCTCCCTGTTACTGTTACCACCTCAGCAATGACACAATGTAGCAGCTATTGTTGCTGCAGATGTTGAACTTTGTTGTAGCACTTTAATGTGAGGGATTTCAGTCAAAACCAGTTGTTTCAAATGTGTCCCGTTACTAAGTTGTGCACTTGAACGACTGTCAGATCCACATAACATGCCTGCAGTCATGGAAACACGGCGTTCACGGGGCAGTGTATGTACGGCCCTGCTGCTCCACACCAGCAGTGGTTTTGGTTGTTTTCTTGTCTGGAGCTTTTACATCTACGTTAACATAGTGCGACTGTCTTCCTGGAGTTTGCCAAAAATAACAGAGCAGCACAGTTGAGCTTTACAAAGCCACAAACCTGTGGTTGTGTATGGACAGGACCAAAGTGGACATGTTTGCTATAATGTGCAGTATGAAAATCAAACGCTGTTGCTAAACATAAAGCATGTGTTTCTTGTGGAACAACGGTTTATGTTGTTAAAATATTGATAAAGTGTTTATAATGAATTCAATAAACACATCTTTAACTTTGCCATCCTTTGCTAAGCTTTTCAATTCCCTCACTGGGACTTTCATGTGCACTGACTTCATTTTAATCCAGTTTATTTACCTCCTCAACATGTCCTGAAGTTCTCCAGAGGCCTGGTAATGAGCTAGTC
>NW_005188341.1:42497-44930 GCF_000239375.1 Pundamilia nyererei
ACTAGTTACTTATATCAAAAGTAACTCAGTTACTTCAAGTTACTCATTACTTTCAGAGTAACTAGTTACTAGGGAAAGTAACTTTGGTTTTACTCAGACTTCTCTTGTTAATGTGTTGCTTCTGTAACTGGATACCCAGCATTGCCAGTCTTCTAGCTTGCTTACTTGCCACACGTGCACTGTGCCACCTACCAATAGAAAGGAAAAGATAATGTGCACATTTCCAGGAGAGAAATCCCGCGCTTGGACCGTTGTTGGCCGCTGCATGATTCATGATTCTCACTCGCTTTTGCAACTTTGTCCTTTTGTGTTACTCGCAGCAACAACTCCACCTCATTGTTAGTCCAAAAACGGCGCTTTTCAAAGAGACGTTTCTAACAGCCGGAAAGTAAATAAGCGGCAGACAGAAATGAGGCAGGTCGAATCGTCTTGCGTTTCACGCATGCGCAGTACTGGGACGTAAGAGTTTCAACCCTTTCAATGTGGATGCACAACTCTGTGAAAACAGCTGAAAACACTAGCGCCAAACGCCAAATCTATCCGGGCTGGTGTGGACGTGGCCTCAGTCTGGAAAAGACGTGTTTCTCAATCCCACAAGCACCACTGTGAGCCTGTCTGCTGCCAGCTGCTGACTGGGGGACTTGTGTCTGTCAGACGCGACACAAAGCCCCATCACAGCTTTCAACTCTGCACTCGACAGTTTCATCGTTTCATATACGGATGTAATCAGTGTGATTTTAGCAAAGATTATTTAGTTTCGCGACATAAGAGAAAGAGGAATTTGGTGGCCTTGGTCCATGAGAAGTCCATAACAAATAAGTTGGATATGGATGAATCTGTAAGAGTTTTTTGGAAAGGTAAACAGGAGACTGTTGTTGTAGAGCGGACCGAGGAGAAAGGAGAGTGGAGCTGTTTAGTTGCAAACAGACTTCAGTTCCTTGCGAAACAAATAAGCTTAAAGCATGACAAACTCTGTTTTGTTCAAGAGCTGGCGATTTTTTTTCTCATTACTATGCCAACCCGTTTTAGTTTTGTAAATATTGGCTATATTGAGAAGTCTTATTTAATCTTTGTTTTACAAATTTATTTGAGAATCAGGCCATTCAATAAAGATGGATTTGATGTTGTTGGTTGTAAAGATCTGGATGGATAGTTTAATTTATTCTTTATTTTCTTTTTTAATTCTATTTTTGAGTTTTATTTTTTAAGACTTGGTGAACTGTATTTTTTAAATAACATCGCCTACCCTTTTTAGTTTTGTTAATATTGGCAATAGTAAGATGTATCATTGTTGGGCTTGGATATATTTAATATAGGGCATCTAATTAGTGCTTTTAGTTGTTAGTTGTTGTTAGAATCTGATGATGTCATGGTCCTGGGTCGGTGACCCAGCGCTTTAAGTTTATTATTATCATTTTCCAGTTTATTATCATGATGATTATTGTTGTTTGAGTTCTGTTATATTCGGTCTGCATCTGTATCTCTGTCTGTCTATGGTGTCACCCCGTCTGTGTGTGAATCTGTCTGTTTAGTTCAGAATCCGAATCAGAATACTTTATTGATCCCTGGGGGAAATTATTTGATCCCTGGGGGAAATTATTGTCTCCCTTGTCTCCCTGTGTCTAAGTTTCCTGTTTTATTGTGAAGGTCTGTGTCATATGTCAATGTGTTCAGTTTTACCTTTCTCCTGTCTCGTTAGCCTAGTTCCTCCCAGCTGTGTTCCCCACCTGTGTTCTCTGAGTGTATTTAAGTTGTGTCTTCTGTCATGGTAGTTGCTGGTTCGTCTGCGTCATTTCCCTTCCGCCATTCTGTGTTTATGCCTCCGGCTTCCTGGTCATTCTCCCTGCAAGGTACCCTCGCTCGTGTTCTGGTGTTGTGTTTAATTTTCCCAGTTTAGAGTTTTTACCGTTCTGTTTCTCGCCACCCTTTTTGTTGTACTTCTCCACTTAAGCAGTCTGCATCTTGGGTCTGTTACTTATCCACATGGCCTGCCCCGGCAAACCGTGACAGATGAGGAATATTTTGGTTTTGTTTTTCTGTTTTCCCCGTGACGGATTACCACCTTAATGTGGTCTCTTCGTCAGAAAGATGCAGTCCTCAGCTGACTGAATAAGCTCACTAGAGCTTTCAGCAGTGGAGCTAAAGCCTGAACAGGTAATAGAGCTAGAAACTGACCTGTGGTATGGGTAGGTGCAAGGTGCAGAGCGGAGCTCAGTAACAGTCACTGGGTAAACTAGGTTAATGGTGCCAAACACAGTTTCAGGAGACAGACGTATGGCAGGCTGGTTTTAGCAACTCTGCTGCTCTTAAGCTGTCCATGTTCGAAATAACAGTCTTTGTATACACAGATTCAGGCTTAGCAAACTCAGTAACTCTCAGCTCAGAAGGAGGTTACAGAAGCAGGTGTATTTTCACAGGCCATCACAAACTGCA
>NW_005188341.1:46335-48169 GCF_000239375.1 Pundamilia nyererei
CGTGACGTTTTGACAAACACCGGTTCAGGAAGCGCTCCTCTCCTGTTCAGGTGGAGTCGTTTAGCGGGTTTGTAGAAACTGCAGTTTGCGGTTCTTTGAATTTAAGTTGGTGTTCTGCTAAATGCAGTTTGTCACTCTGAAGATATTGTAGCTGCTGCTGAGGGATACCCTGCTGCTTTGTTCTCAGTTTGCTTTCCTGTTTGTGCTGCTCGTTTGTTCTCGGTTGTGTTGCTGTAGTTCTTTTTGCTGCTGTGTGCATTGGCTTGGATCATCCATCAGTAAAAATCTAACTTAAATGCAATACAACAAATTCATCATTCATATAAAAACATCCACATGGACACAGACTTTCTAATCGGACATCACAAAGTTATTCTGAAGCTGTAAATCTGTAAAATTAAAAACTCCCCAAAACTACTATGAGAAAACCCTAAAAAGGTTCAATGATAGAAGAAAAATGCTTTACATATAAAACCAACAGAGGTTCCTAATAAATAGACTAATAAACAGAGAATAGCTGAACAGTTTCTGTGACACAGACCTAAAAATGCATAAATGCTCCATGATTTTCGTTTCTATCCATCATCTTGAACACTGGCTATAAATGTGTTCACGTCATTATTGTGTGATTTGGTTTCTTCACGTGTCTCCTTCAGTGCAAATAAAGGATTGTTAGAGTGTGTGCTGTGTGTTTTTCTGAAGCATGACAATCCTTTCCAACAAGTATTTCCAGCTGTTTGTCTCCCCTCTGCACTTTAATCTTTCTTCTTGTCATGTCTGTGTTTGTCCACCAGGTGTCTCCCTCAGCTCATTTACTCCAAATCAGAAGCATCAACTTTGTGGAGCGTGGAGATGCTCTGCCTGCCAGACACAGCTCAGGGCAAAGAAACATGTCTCTCCTCCACATCTGTCATCTGAAAAATGACATTAAATGTCATCACATTAGATACAATAAGAACAATTAACAAAAACTCAAAGATTCAATCTTTTGTTACATTTTAAAAGTTCAGACCTTTAAAGACATTAAGTTTAAGATCATATATGATCAAGAAAATCAACAATCTTGTCATGGTCCTGAGCCTGCCGACTCAGTGTTTTGTGTTTCCTTATGCTTTTGTTCATTCCGAGTATGTATTCTGTTGTGATTTTGCCATTTGTTAGGTTTCTGTTGTTTGCCTGCCTGCTCCCACTTCTCTGTGTTCCCTCTGTCTGTCCATGGAGTTATTGTGTCTGCTCATGAGTCTGCCTGTCAAGTTCAGTGTCCTGTCTGGTTCTCTGTGTCTGTTAGTTTCCTGTTTTATTCTGAAAGTTCATGTCTCATGTCAGTGTGTTCAGTTTTACCTCTCCCCTGTCTCGTTAGCCTAATTGCTCCCAGCTGTGTCTCCCTCCTGTGGCCCATTCCCTGATTACTCCCCGTATATTTTAGCCCTGTGTTTTCCTGTGCTCTCTGTCGCGGCGTCTGTTTAATTCCATGTCAGTCTGCATTATTCTATGTTACCTGGTATTCATTCTGCATCTCTCAGCTGTCTCTCTTTGTGCATTTAGCTCCTCCTCCCGTGAGTGTCTGGTTTAAGTTTTGTTCTTTAGTTTTCCCTGTTTAGGTTGTTTACTAGTGATGGGCAGATGAATCCTCATGAAGCACTGAAGCTTTTCATTAGTGATGGCCAAATGAAGCTTTCCGAAGCACTGAAGCTTGTGTTGAAAAACGGTTCATTACTCGAAGCTTTTCAACACAGTCCTCTCCGGTGACATCTGGTGGTGAAAATTTAGAAGAGCAGCTTGAATCTGCAAAATAAAACGGACTGCTCAAGCATCACTGCTCACTCAAGAGTGG
>NW_005188342.1:0-3640 GCF_000239375.1 Pundamilia nyererei
CTGGACCCTCTACAGTTCGCATACCGCCACAACAGGTCCACTGATGATGCCATAGCCCTGAGACTAGTGATGCGCGAATCATGAACGAATCCTTCAATACTTGAGAATCACTTTACTGACTCGTGAATCATGATTCACAAGCCCAACTGACTCACTGATGCCTGTTACCCACCATAGCTGGACTGACCATTGGGCATACCGGGCATTTGCCCGGTGGGCCGATGGTGATTTTTCATTTCTATGTTTGTTTGTTTTTGTAACGGTATAAACAATGAAAGGTGGTGGATTAGCCAATTGGTCATGATCAACTCTGGGCTGGACCAATTACAATACATCCGTATTGAGGGGAAAAGGAACGCACTTAGTCCCGTACTTCAGCTAGAATGAAAAAAAGACACAAAGCTGGAGTTATTCTGTCTTTAAATTGCACAGCCTCCTCTTCTCCCCTCATTCTCTCTCCTTCCTCTCTCCTGTTGCTACTTCAATCATGAAACTCATCAATGATCAGCTGATCGTCTATCTTGTTTGTTTATCTCCCACTTTGCGCCAGAAACAGGAAACCAGCAGATGTTGCGCTAAACAACAACAGCAGCATGTTCAAGCTTGATAAGCTGTTGTTAGAATTTATTTAAAATTAATTTCTAGTATCAGCTGATGTTTGCTGGAGCCACAGCTGTAAAAGCTGCTGCTCATAATATCGGTTTGGAAACATGAAGGTGATACAAATCATACATATATACCAAAAAGACAGTGTACGTCACTGTCACAACAGCGTTTGTTTTAGTTCAAAGGCTTTATGGTTTTTCCTATAATACCTGGTGGTGTAGTCTGTGATTTTTTTGTCAGTTCAGCCTTATATATTATGTTTAACCTGAGTTCCCACCCGGTCAGCTGGTGGGTAACAGGCCTCTCCGAAAACGTTAGAGCAGTTATGCAAATATGTGATGTGTTGATGAATCGAGCAGATATTTGAAGTTTACACAGCACCATTCTCGCCTGAAAATATCTTAAAAGTTTATTGCACACAGCAATGAATTTTGTTCACTCAAATTCAGCTTTTCTTCACTCAAAAAAAATTTCTCCTCAAAATACAACACTTGCACCTGCAAACTTTTTTTTACGTGCGCTCAAATTTTTTTACGTGTGCACAAAAATAACGCCATATTCCTGTGCTGAATCGTAGCGTAAGCTAATCACTCAGGACTCACTCACTCCCTCTCTTCCTGTGCTGAATCATAGAGTAAGCGAATCACTCGGGACTCACTCACCCCCCTCCCTCCTGTGCTGAATCGTAGCATGAACGAATCACTCAGGACTCACTCACCCCCTCCCTCCTGGCTCACAGCTTCTCTTCTTCTTGGTTGGCAAACCAAAGTTAAGGCGCATTACCGCCCCCTGGCTCACAGCGCAGTGGACATTTAGATGAGAAAATATATATTTGACACATTTGAGGAAAACACTAATAAAATAAAATAAAAATAAATAAAATAAATGTTCCCTTTAGAAATCTTTTTTTTTGCTCTTTTTTGCTCTATAAAAATAGTTCTTTTTCTTTTTCAATCACTTATTTTAGCAGTAGGATTTACATGAAAAGGGAAACAAATTCAATTTGAGTGAAACTGTAAATTTTTTGCTCTCTCTGGTCAACTGACTCAGTGACTCAAATGACTCAAAAAACCCGATTCACTTTGGTGAGTGACTCATTCAAACTCGATTCAGGAAAAAGAATCGAATTTACCATCACTACCTGACACTACATACTGCCCTCTCACACCTGGAGAAGAGAGACACGTATGTGAGAATGCTGTTTGTAGATTACAGCTCAGCATTCAATACTATCGTTCCCTCGAAGCTGGACAGGAAACTGCAGGATCTAGAACTGAGCAGCTCCCTCTGCAGCTGGATCCTTAGCTTCCTGTTTGACAGACGCCAAGTGGTCAGACTGGGCAGCATCACCTCATCCCCCATCACAATGAACACTGGTGCTCCGCAGGGGTGTGTACTGAGCCCTCTCCTGTACTCACTCTACACCTACAACTGCATGGCCACTAGCAACTCCAACATCATTGTGAAGTTTGCGGACGACAATACAGTGGTGGGTCTTATCACCAAAGGTGATGAGACGGCCTACAGGGAGGAGGTCAGCGCCCTGACCCACTGGTGTCAAGACAACCATCTCACCCTCAACGTCGCAAAGACAAAGGAGTTGATAGTGGACTCTGGAGGTGCAGAGAAGTACACACGCCCATCACCATCAACGGTGCTGCTGTGGAGAGAGTGAGCAGCTTCCGGTTCCTTGGTGTATATCTGGCTGAGGATCTTATGTGGTCAGGACATATAAACAAAACAGTGAAGAAGGCGCAACAGCGCCTCTTCTTTCTCAGGAGACTGAAAAGATTCGGCATGAGCCCCCGCATCCTCAGGACCTTCTATCACTGTGCCATTGAGAGCATCCTCACTGGATGCATCACCACCTGGTATGGTAACAGCACCGCTTACAACCGCAAAGCTCTCCAGAGAGTAGTGCGGTGTTCTGAACGGATAATTGGAGGTGAGCTTCCCTCCCTCCAGGACATCTACAGGAAGCGGTGCCTGAGGAAAGCGGGGAGGATCATCAAGGACTCCAGTCACCCCAGCCATAAACTGTTCAGACTACTTCCATCAGGGAGGTTCTGTAGTATCCGGTCCCGAACCAGCAGACTGAGAGACAGCTTTTTTCATCAGGCCATCAGACTGCTGAACACACACATTTACATACAGTCCTTGTCTATGTAACTAAAGGGGGTTGCAGGGGGAGGTGTTTTGTAAACTATTGTTTGAAGTTTGTCATTAAAGGGCAGCGAGAGGAGGCCACCATCGTTGTCATTTGTCGTGCTGGACACAGATGAGAGGCCTCCCTTGCGCAAGAAATCAATCGAACACTGTTGCCTTGTTTTTCTTTCATGGGAATAAGTCCTGGATACAGCGGGGTCTGAGTTTAGACCCAACATTATTTGGTCCTCCGAGCCGGATTCCAAGAATTTCGCCGCACACTGAGGAGAGAAAGGACGCGCCGCAGACTGTCGACAACCAGGCCGTTAGGACGCCTGACAAAGCCCTGGAGTGTTAAATTCGCGACCAGGCCGGTGGAATAGCGTCTGAACTCCCCTCGTGGACGGCGACTGACGGGATTCTAGGACTCTCCTGTGAACGAAACACAACACAACGGTAAGCAATCAGAGAGCGTCTCTATAACCGTGTGAATGAATGTGGGATCCTAGATAGAAACACGTCACCGTGATTCTGCGTGAAACGCGAGTCCGGGGGAGCGCTGGTCACGAGAGCGCACGTGGACCCAAAACAATAGAGAGCGGCTACGGGCTGTGCATTAAACGTGAGTCCGGGAGCGCGCTAGCCGCGTGAGAGAGACGCAGGCTTCTCCGCCGTTTGGGGGCGTGGAGATAACCTAGGTTCGGTAGCTCCGCCGTGAGGAGTCCGGAATCTCCGCCATTTGGGGCGTTGGAGAGTGTCCGAAGGTTGAATTCTCCGCCATTTGGGCGTTTGAGAGCTTTCAACAGAAGTTAGAGGCCTATAAACAGTGTGAATGAACGTACGTGTGTATGAGTGCCAGTAAAGTGAACGCAGCAACACAGAAGGAAAC
>NW_005188342.1:4095-8633 GCF_000239375.1 Pundamilia nyererei
ACGCAGTATATAGGTTGTTGGCGTAAGAAATATGGATTTGAAGGGACATTAGTGGAAGTTCAGTGTAAAATGCTGGTAGAAAGAATAGCTGTAAGTGTAGCAGGTAAAACAGGGAAAGCGAAGCAGAGGAAGGAATTGCAGTTAGCAGTTGCTAAGTTGTGGCTGGAGCAGGCTCAGAAGAGGAGAGAAGCGCAGAATGTTAAAAGAGCAATATTGCAAGCAGTAGTTGGGAAACCTGAGGATGAAACCACAGCTCAATCCACTGCAACTACTCTAGAACAACACCGTAGAAAAGCATTAGAAAGAGCAAGAATGTTAGCAGAAAGAAGAGCCAGAGAAGAACGTGAGAGAGCAGAGGCAGAAGTGGAGGGCAGATTAAAGGCTGAATATGGAGAGGCATTAGGAGCGTGCGGCATCATCTCCAGGCTGTGCAAAATACGGACTGAAGTACTTAGCCAAAGAGCACTGCCACTCGCACCCAGCAGGTTCAAGGTTCATTGAGAAAGACCTTTATGTTGATGATGGAGTTACGAGAACAAACACAGTGGAAGAAGCAATACAGTTGGCACAAGAGGCCAGAGAAATCTGCAGCAAAGTTAACCTCTGTCTAACAAGTTTGTTTATAAAAATCACACAGTTTTGCAAAGTATCCTTCCATTAGAGTGTGCTGTAAACATTAACATAAGAGACTTAACATTCAAAGACATGCCACAAGAAAGAGCACTAGGCATCCAGTGGAACATTGAAAAGGACTGTTTCAAATTTGACAACACACTGAAAGTCCAGCCAGCCACACACAGAGGTAGTCACAATATGAATTATTTTATATAACAATGTATATCATGATATACCACCTGACCTGTGGTAATCTGGAAAGTACGCAGCCTGTAAACAGCGAGCGCAGAGTCTTTGTTAATGAAATGGATGCTTACGCTCATGTAGGGCTGCGTATCTCTGCTCGTCCATAGGTCAGTCGTCAAGGCATAATGCGCGACATTGCAAACCTCCTTCTTTACTTTGGTCATACGACCGGGCATAACGTACCTCAGATCAAGGACTTTGACGAGTTTACAAAAACTGCCCTTCTCAACTATATAAACAGGGGCCATGCCTTGTAACGCGAGACGGCTCCGGTGATTTGTTTATGGCGCTGGGACTTTTTCTCATAAGGGCCTTGTGTGAAAGACTGGTGTATCTTCAGCTGGCTATAGTTTTTCTTTCTTTTTCGTGGACCTTCTGTAGGTGATAGAAGAGATTTGTTGTGTTGCCATCAGGTGCAGGAATAGTTTTATAGCGTAGCTTGCAAATGGGCGTCTTCTGCTCCGTGTTGGTGCTGTTTAACCCAAAATGTAACCAAATCACAGATGTACCCCCTCTTTTCGGTAAAAGTGCTTCTTCTTGGGCTGCCTGTGTAGCTGTCTCTGCCTGTTGCATGTCCGGGCATGAAACTGCAACCTGTCGCACGTCCATCATTTTGAGTTACCGTAAAGCATGTCGCAGTACCATATCGCAAAACCACAAGACGGAGTTTCTTTGCGAAAAATATCATTTTTTTATACTTTATTTTCTCTTGCATAAAGTTAAGAGTATGTATAGTGAGAAGACAACACTAAGATATTTGCCACAGGCTATTTAACCCTTTAAGACCTTCCATAGAACCAAGTCCGCCAGAGCTTATCTTTATATTTTTACATGCTGTAGTGCCATTTGTGGGCGCATTTCAAGTTGCTATACATCAATACAACCATTATAGCCAAAATTTTAATAATATGCATGCATTAAGTCTATAGTAACTACATAAATTGCAAAAAAGTGCAATAAACTACAAAAAAATTGAAAATCATTTTTGGGTTGTTTTTTTTTTACATATATTTCTAGTTAGAGAAATTTAAGAGGCTTATCCCTCAAAACTGTAAATACAAAAAAGTTGCACAAAATAGTTTCCAACCACAAGAAATTTATTTTGAGTGTCTTCATAGTTTATTTTTGAGATACACTAATATTTATATACTGCAGGAAAAATGAAAATAAATATTATAATGCAAATTTGCAAAAAAAAAACCCAGCATGTACATCGAAATAAACTATTTTCAACAGTGTAATTTGAGTTCTAAGCATCCCGACAATGATACAGAAAAGTCAAACACGACTTTTAAAAACACCAGTACAGGCTTATAAGGCTCTGAACGTAAAAAAAACTACATTTTCCGCGAAAATGACATCACTTTCGGTTTTGGACAGGTAATGGCGGACATGCGATAGTTCGCGCTGACATATATTCCAACCTAGGAAGTGTTATGAATAACTGATTGGATTGGAAAAGCATGTTTCTGGAATATTATGGTTTTGTTGCTGCAAGTGCTTTTTATGCAGTTTTCGCAAAGCCATATGTGAAAGGAAACCGTGACCTAGGGCAAGCTGATGGCATAAGATGTAAGTACAACTCCTCCTGTTTCATATGCACAAAAAAAATATTGCGCTAGCATACGTGGTTCCAGTTCTACAGGGATTTAAAAATAGTTAGGCCAAATAGTTAGGCCCGCTCTGACCGGTTTTAAAAGGTTAATGGTATATTTTATGTAATAATTTATAAAATAAGGTTAGAAACGATAGAAGACAAATGGCACGATAGACACTTTTCTATCGTCTACACGATATATATCATCATATCGCCAACACTACGCAGAGGCATTCTATCCACCGATCTACAACCCACCTGGATTTTTAGCGCCATATGTGCTGAATATGTCAGCATGATGCCGGGTGGGACAACCCCCTACCCTAATGCACTCTAGCCAAGGTGAGTTGGCAAAGTGACTTTGTAAATCTAGACAAGCTAAACATACCTCGCTGTTACCTGCCTGCTAAACTTTGGTGAAACTAAAGAAACAGAGTTGCACAACTTTTCAGATGCGAGCTCAAGTGACTGCTCTCTGTTAATAGCAAAAGCTCGTGTTTCTCCAATTAAACTCACCAGAATCCCCAGACTTGAACTAACAGCAGCTGTAGTTTCAGTCTCAGTCAGCAACATGTTATGGGAAGAGCTGTGTTATGTTGCAAAGGAGTATTTCTGGACTGATTCAAAGGTGGTGCTGGGCTACATAAACAATGATGCACGTCGTTCCCGCACCTTACCCACATAGCAAAATTGGTATGGCCCGGATCTGGTCCACACAATGTGCTTACACATGGCCCAAATACCGCAAAGAATGACGGCCCTTTGGTGTAAGTTGTGTGCAGCCACGGGGCTGTTGCAGACATACTGCTGGCCCAGAACAGTTTCAGCTCTGGCCCCAGATGTCAGCCTAATGTGTACCTTAATCAAGCCATGTAATAACAACATGTGCCAGAACATAATAGTGCAAAAGTAACATGACAAAACTCTCTTCAGACAGTGAATGGACTGATTCTTATATAGCGCTTTTTTACTCTCCCAGATTACTCAAAGTGCTCTATACAACATGCCACATTCACCCAATGACACACTTTCTCTAAACTGAGTGTTTCCTAACTGCATTCATACTCTTGACATGCAGACTGGATGAGCCAGGGATCAAACCACTAACCTTCAGATAAGTAGGTGATCTGCTCTACCTCCTGAGCTACAGCCAACTGGTGGTAAATATGAGTAAACCCTCACTAGGTTTTGGATAAAGTGTACACTCACAAACCTGTCAAACCTGCATTTGAAACATTGCAACACGGCATTTGGGTCTTCTAATTAAAATAGGAAAATAGGAACATTAATAGTGCCATCATTGTCAGATCTGGCCCACATTTGGTTGACATATACACTGCCATGACACCAGTCTGTCAGAAGTGCCAGCTTGATGCTGGATCTGTTCCAGACCTGTTTTCTATGAGCCTGGACCACATAAACCAAACCACAATAGGGCCAGATGTGGCATGCCATCACATAAACAGTGCCATCTACGCCAGGCCTGGCCCATATCTGGATGACATACCACTTACCATGCCAGAAGTCAGCCAGCAGTAACGGCTTGACACCAGATCCGGGCCAGACCTGTCTGCTATGTGGGTTGTAGCTAACAGGGTCCAGAGGAGCAGGGAAAGTACAAGCCCTCAGCAATGGTTTTACGTGCCATCAGAATTGAATCCATCTGACAGTGCTTCAAGAGGTGTAACTGTGAATGAGTTAAAGAAATCTATCTGGTTCACTGGCCCCGCCTTTTTGTGGAAAAAAGAACTGCCCACAGCACAGCCTGTCGAGCTGGATCTGACCACAGGAGATCCAGAAGTCAGCAAAGTACAGACAATGTTAACTAAAGTCACAGACACTGTGAGTCTTACTGAAGTGTGCTGAATACCACTCTGTCACTGGGTAATGACAGACTTAATGATGCCTCATTCTTCTACAAAGTCATGGCTATAGTCAATGGCTGTCATGATCCTGGGTCCTTTTGACCCAGCGTTTTGTGTTTTCTCTTCGCGATTTTGGTTCTGTTCTCCTCTATTGGTGTTTACCCTGTTCCCGCCCGTGTGTTCCTGTTTTATTGTGAAGGTCTGCGTCTTATGTG
>NW_005188342.1:41515-48149 GCF_000239375.1 Pundamilia nyererei
TGAACTCTGTGTCAAAGATTCTATTTGCAGTCATTTATATTTCCTATTACCAAAGTGAGATGACTTCAGTCTCATGAACAACATGAGTAAATTGTTATTTACTAGCTAATCTTAAAATGACTGTTCACTACAGAAATTAAGCCCAACAATCATGTTTTTACAGTCCCATGGTCTCAGCCTCAGATACTCAACAAATTAAAGTGATCTCATCAGGAGCGATTCTAAGATTAGGGCTTTGGGGGTGCTGAGCACCCAGAGAACTGCCCAGCCAGGCAAGATAAACTTTACACGTCACCATGAGACTTCTGGAATAAAAAAAAATACATATCCTAACCTTAATTACTGGGGGAGGATAATGAATAATGCTCATAGTGAGTAAAAAGTCAACAGTATAATACAGATACATTTAAAAAAAAACCTCCTCCCAAAGCAGAATAAATTATTACAAAATATTGATAAAAAAACTATAAAAATGGAGGCAACTTTGCCTGTGGTAGAATGTATCAAATGTATGAAAAAATCTTTACTGCAGATACTAATTTTATGTTGTAAGATTTATGAGTGTCATGCTTTCATAGTGGTACTTGGGAGAGCTTGACATTTTCTCAGGTGGTACACACTGTAAAAAATTTGAGAAACACTGATAAGGTAGGTGTATGTGTGCTTTTGGAAAACATTTAAAGCTGCTGTACAGAATCTTTGAAACAAGTTAGCTTAAAACATTTTTAGAATATAAACAGAGCATCTGCTTCTCTTTACAGCTCCTCACTCCACCAGGGCTGTTTGGCACTTTCTGATAGTGTGCAAATGTGATCTACGTACTGCGGCAGTCATACAGACAACTGGACAGTCCAAAAGTTGGCCTACCTATTACTGGCTGAGGTTTCAGTAGAGGGTTTTGGTCAGTGGTTGTTCATCAATGGTCATGAGAATCTGCATAATTAAGATTAAGGAACTGACCTCCCAGCCCATTGTTCCTTAGGTGAGCTGGTTTCAGTCATTATGCAAATCAACTCACTTTTATTGTCACATCACATGTGCAGGTACATTGGTACAGCACATGTGAGTGAAATTCTTGTGTGCGAGCTTCACAGGCAACAGAGTTGTGCAAAATACAATAATGTAAACAAGCAAAATACAAGAATGGCTACATCTGAAACTAATAAATATATGTACAATATATAATAGTATATGCATTTCTGGATGTGTATTTTTCTACGTGTGTGTGTGTGTGTGTGTGTGTGTGTGTGTGTGTGTGTGTGTGTACACATATTTTACAAATAAAATAGAGTAAACAATAAATAAAATATATAAGATAAAATATACAGAGTGAGACATGTGCAAAACAGTGGCATTACTGTACAGTATGGAGTGCAAAATGTTGAAGTTCTAGTTGTGAGGGTGAGGTGTCTATGATGTGTTCAGCAGTCTGATGGCCTGATGGAAGAAGCTGTCTCTCAGTCTGCTGGTACAGGACCGGATGCTGCAGAACCTCCTTCCTGATGGAAGTAGTCTGAACAGTTTATGGCTGGGGTGACTGGAGTCCTTGATGATCCTCCCCGCTTTCCTCAGGCACCGCTTCCTGTAGATGTCTTGGAGGGAGGGAAGCTCACCTCCAATTATTCGTTCAGAGCACCGCACTACTCGCTGGAGAGCATTGCAGTTGTACGCGGTGCTGTTGCCATACCAGGTGGTGATGCATCCAGTGAGGATGCTCTCAATGGCACAGTGATAGAAGGTCCTGAGGATGCGGGGGCTCATGCCGAATCTTTTCAGTCTCCTTCTTCACTGTTTTGTTTGTGTGTACTGACCACGTAAGATCCTCAGCCAGATGTACACCAAGGAACCGGAAGCTGCTCACTCTCTCCACAGCAGCGCCGTTGATGGTGATGGGGGTGTGTACTTCTCTGCACCTCCGGAAGTCCACTATCAACTCCTTTGTCTTTGCGACGTTGAGGGTGAGATGGTTGTCTTGACACCAGTGGGTCAGGGCGCTGACCTCCTCCCTGTAAGCTGTCTCATCACTGTTGGTGATAAGACCCACCACTGTAGTGTCGTCCGCAAACTTCACAATGATGTTGGAGTTGTTAGTGGCCGTGCAGTCGTGGGTGTAGAGTGAGTACAGGAGAGGGCTCAGTACACACCCCTGTGGAGCACCAGTGTTCAGTGTGACGGGGGATGAGGTGATGCTGCCCAGTCTGACCACTTGGCGTCTGTCAGACAGGAAGCTAAGGATCCAGCTGCAGAGGGAGCTGCTCAGTCCTAGATCCTGCACTTTTTGAGACTGATCCAACATTATTCTTGAGAGACAGATCATTTGATTTTACACTTTTACCTAAATGTGACTCCTTTTTTGAATAAACTTCCTTATATCCATTATGAACCTGGCTGTCGCTCTGTACACACACACACACACACACACACACACACAACAGGAGTTATAAGGCTAATGGGCATTCAGTCAGTTAGCTAGTTAGTATCCATTTCAAACAGGACAGTGGTAACAACAGTAGGTTACGGACAATTTTAAGTTTTAGATTTTAAATAGGCTATATACATTTCAGTGGGAGCAACAGGACAGTCAGATGTTGCTGATTTTACTACAGAGTAGGGCGGATTGTAGGGTAGCAAACATCGACGGAAAAGTTTTCAACACTGCAGGTTACCTGGTGTAATGTTTTTCAGCTAAAAAGAAACATGGTCTGACTCCTACCTAACTATATAAAGAGTAACTGAAGGTTAAATGCAGCTAACATGTCCAGGCACTTACACCTCTGCTCTGCTGCGTCTCAGCCACAATTGCTCTGGCAGCAAGGGCAGTGTTGCCAACTCCTCAGTAAGGAAAATCGCTATTGGTTGTCCTTAAAGTCGCTAGAAGTCGCTCAATGATGTCATCGCCTAATTTGCATAATTGGTCATGCTAATAATTGTAACCTACATTGTTGGAGAGAGAAATAACATCGTGGAAGAGACAACGTGAGTAAAAAACATCCTAAATGCATTTAGAATTTATTTAGAACTACAAATTTAATTTATTTTAGCAATTATTGTTTTTTTTAATGTCACAATTCCAATTCGCACAGATGGCTCATCTGCTCACAGACCAGAGGAGGTGAGAAAATGCATTTTTAAGGAGCTCCATTCATCCTCGAGTTCACATGGTGAGAATGGTTATATGTTTATGTCCTCATAAAAGAAACCAAAGAGCTCATCATTTGACCTTCAGTACAGAGTTTAGCTCATTAGTCTCTGCTCTTTTGTGATGTCACTTCCAGCTGCTCTGACCTCTAAATAGCCTTTTCTTCCTCTCAGTCTGCTTTCTGATTCAAACACTCACCTGTCTACACCTGAGCTCATTACATCAGCTGGTCTTGACCTTTGGCCACGCCCTCTGGTTTTTTTACACTTCTTTTCTGTCCTTTCCTTGTAGAAATCATTTCTAAACCGTGGCTTTAAGAAGAGATGCGAAGTTTCTAAGAGGAGGAAGATCATATTTATTTAAACCATCACTACAACTGAAAAGCAGAACATGTGACTTTATACAGAGCAATAATTCATGAGCAGAGCCTAAGGTGGCGAGAGAACTGAGTTGTGACTCTCAGGTAGAAAGGTAACCTTTATCTAGTTGATCCAGAGAAAAACGGACTCTGTATGATCATTCAGCTGTTGATCTCCTCCTCCAGATGTTGATCCCTTCCTGCAGGTGTTGATCTCCTCCTGCAGGTGTTGATCTCCTTCTGCACGTGATCCATCATGGCTTGTCAGCGTCTTCGTGTCATCTTTTAGCTCCAGTTTGTTCTCCGCCTGACATAAAGTTCTGCGCAGACACTCACTCGGGTATGCAGCGCCTCCTCCCTATATCTGCCTCCTCCCCGTCCTCAGCATGGTCTCGCTGGACACAGTTTGCGGTGCTCTGTTGTTCTCTGGTCAGCTGATCCACAGCGGCATTCACGGCAGCTCGGACCAGCGTGTAAGCCATCTGAAGCAGCTGCTGCTCGCTGTGGTCAAAACCGAGGAGGTGGAGGATAAGCTGGATAAGGTGGGGATAAGGTGAGGAAGAGCTGCCCTCCCAGCACTCCTCCTCCTCTTCCTCCTCCCTCTCCTGGGGGCAGAGCTCAATTTGAATGAACGGACCGTTTGCCGGTGCCTGAAGGGAGGAGGAGAAGGTCTGGAATGAGCTCTGAAGCTCCTTATGGAGGAATGACCCAGCGTCCGCAGAGTCACTGAGTGGTCGCCCCACGGTGATGTCATCGACCTCACCAACTCTTTGGAAGGTCTCTGGTCGATGTTCCTTCACCTCCTCATACATTTCTCCTGCTGCTGGTTCTCCTGGATTCCCAGTTGCAGCTCGATCCTGTGCCGCCTCCACGCTAGTCTCCACTATGACAGTTTCCTGAACAGTGTCCGTCTGAGCCACTCCCACCGCCACCATGTCTTCCTGTGGGCGCCTATTTCTTCCTCTGATGAAGAACCTGTGCAGCTTTTTCTGGGCCTCCCCCTGCACCTCCTCCCTCTGCTGGTATGATGAATTCCTGGACTTCCTGAACTTTGGCCATGCCCTCTTGTTAGCTCTCTTGTCCTGTGACTGAGGCTCCACCTCTGAATCCTGCTGCTGCTCTGGTTGTTTCTCGACTTTCTTCTGTATACTTCTGATGCAAATGAGCTCCGAGGAGAAAGGGTGGGGGCCTCTCCCTCCAATCCACTGAATTCTTTGAGGTCAGCTCCTCTTTCAACTGTGGTGTCTGAATGTCTCACCGTGGTTTCATTTTCCACCACCTCCAGTGGCTCCTCCCCCTCACTCCTGCTCCGGGTTTTTCCTAGCAGCAGCATGTTCAGAGGACCCCTTAGCTTCCTTTTCAGGCTGACGCTCTCCGCTCGCCCCACGTTTTCTCCGCCCTTCATCGCCATTGAAGGAAAATGTTTCCTGAAAGCGTCTGTCAAACCCTGCACATAGATTCATCAGCAGCAGGTTATTAACCTGTTAGCAGTCGGACGTACCGCCCACGGTACATTGGATGGTTTAGGGGACTAATTGGACTGCTAAGGGGTTAAAGTCACACACATACACACACACACACACAAACAGACACACTGAATCCTGAATTAGATTATACAGTCAGTATTTGGGGAAATTAAATGATTTTAAAGATCAATGACTGAGTAACAGCTGAGACGCTGTGCTGCTGGGGTTAACTGTCTATCACAGCTGAGTGGGGTGAAGGTGTGAGGAGCGAACATCAGCTGACCATCCACAGGTAGGTCACCTGATTCTTCTTCCACCTCCTTGGGTGAACCAAGGAGGGTGAACAACCCAAAGCTGTTGCGTGAGGCGACAAAAACAAGTCTGACCCATGAAACCGAGGGGACAAGAAGGAGGCCTGTGAGGAGCTGTCCTGCTGCTCCTCTGGCTCACCTCCACCTCTGAGGAGTTCAGCCATCATCGCCTGCTTGAGGTGAGTCAGTGCAATTCAGGTACACCCTCACAGACACTTCCAGTTGGCCTCAGACTCCAAGTGTTTACATCATGACAGGAAGTTTCTCCAAGATGAGGTGCCTGGTGCCTGGTGCTTCAGTGCGTTACTTCTGTTTTGTTTTTGTGCATAACTTCTGTGTCTGGGCACTCCTCTGGATATTCTTACACCAGAGAAGAGCTTCTTAACTACAGGACTACAACACCTGTGGATTTACTTCCGATATTTGTCACATCTGCGGCAGATTTACTGGAGACTCTGATCAGGAAAGTGAGACGCTGAAGGAGAGGAAAGCGAACCGGCGCTCTCGTACGTCTGAGGAGACGCGGACTGCAAACTGCTCTTCCTGGGATCTTCCTTTCCAACGTACGCTCACTCAGGAATAAGATGGACGAGCTGGCCCTGATGAGAAGCATGAACAGAGACTTAGCCTCCTCCTGTGTCTTATGTTTTACGGAGTCATGGCTCTGTGAGGACATCCCGGACTGCGCTCTCAAGCTGGAGGGTTTTCATCTGCTGCGTGCGGACCGGCAGGCCTCTCTCTCTGGTAAGACCACAGGTGGAGGTGTCTGCTTCTACATTAATAGTGGCTGGTGCACAGATGTAACAGTGATTGCTCAGCACTGCTCTTCCTCTCTGGAATACCTTTTTATTCACTGCAAACCGTTTTTTCTCCGCGGGACTTTGCTTCATTCATCTTGGCCGCTGTTTACATCCCACCAAATGTGGATGTGCAGGCAGCTCAGTGCGCACTCACGGAGCAGATACTGCACATGGAGCGGACATTCCCGGACTCTCTCATCATTGCTCTTGGGGACTTTAACAAAGCCAGTCTGAGCCATGAGCTTCCCAAATACAAGCAGTATATTAAATGCCCGACCAGAGAGGAGAGGACATTAGACCACTGTTACAGCACGATCAGCGGGGCCTATCGTGCGGTGCCCCGCGCTTCACTCGGACTTTCTGACCTAGAGCATTCTCACTCCCGAGGCGTAACATGTCGACGTTTTGTCACGTCCCGCGGCGTTCCTTATGGTACGCGGCGGGTTATGGCTGGAATCCAGTGAATGACACTCCCGCGGTAATAGACGTTCCAGCTCTGTATTCCAGCCCTAAACATAACCTTATCCCTAGCCCTAACCATAACCTTATTCCTGACCTTA
>NW_005188343.1:0-1954 GCF_000239375.1 Pundamilia nyererei
AGAGTTTCAGTCTTGGAGCATGATTCAGACAGAGTTTCAGCTTTGGAGCATGATTCAGAAAGAGTTTCAGTCTTGGAGCATGATTCAGAGTCTCAGCCTTGGAGCATGATTCAGACAGAGTTTCAGTCTTGGAATGAGTCAGGTTGCCTCATGGAAAACACTCTTACCATCATCGTCATCCCATTATTATTATTATCATTTTAAGAAACATTACTTAAAAGTTCATAGTCAGTTTCAGTGAAATAATTCTCAGTGTATTCATAAGTTGATTCCAAGTCACACATTGAAACAGTTTGAAAATTCGGTTCAACGGTCGAACACAGAATGAGCGATACACAGGGAAGCAGGGTAATTGAGCAGAGGAACCAAACTGTGGAAGGCATCTCCTGTGGCTTAATAACTGCCTTTCTGCTAGCTGACCCATTAACAGTTCGTTTGCCCATGAGCGTCTTGGCAGGACTATTCTTAGTCTGAGCTACTTCATAAACATGAACAGTCTTTTCATAGCCGGGCCCATAAACTGGAAAATCAGTATTTGTTTTAATCTCCTCTATAGAAAAAACGTGCGGCGCAAAAACACAGTCATTTGATTCAAGCTGTTGTAAGGCGCAGTGGCGATGCGGACACCACCTCCTCCTGGAAGTCATAGAGTGATGGAGGCAGGCACCACCATGGCTGAGGTGAACATGGTGCTGGAAGCAGCCGCTGGTTGACACTGAGGACTGCTACTTTACTGTGGTGGTTCTCCAGATGCTGCAAACAGAACATGAAAGACAAAACAGAGGTGCGTACACAAACAAACACAATTTTGCTGTGATGTGTGTGTGTTTGTGTTCCTGTCTAGCTATCTTTGTGAGGACTGAAATCTGCATTCTACTCTACTTGTGATTACCAACAGTCACTTGTGAGGACACACACACACACGGTCCTCACAAGTTTGAAAATGTGGTTTTAGTGTCAGGGTTACAAATAGGTTATGGTTGAGTAACAGTATAACTATATCAAGTAAAATAAAATAACATGTCAGTGCAGAGGACTATAAAAAGTGACATAGTATTTTGTAATGAACAGAAAGAATACAGGGTATGATGGGGGGATGAAACAAACATTCAGTAACATACTGTTGAGTAATGTTGCTGAATGAGAACAGAATAACACTGATATTGATATTAGAAGAATCTCCTACAGAGCGAGGTTGTACAGTCTCATGGCCACAGGTAGGAAGGATTTCCTGCGACGGTCGGTTCTGCATTTAGGGGAGATGAGTCTTTTGCTGCGTGTGCGCCGATGGTCCATCATGGAGGCGTGCATGGGGTGAGAGGGGTTGTCCATGATACTGAGAAGCTATTTTAATATTCCCCTCTCAGACACCTCCATCAGGTTCTCTAGTCTGACACCCAGGACAGAACCAGCCTTTTTAATCAGTTTGTTCAGCCTGTTGGCATCAGCTGTCTTCACCCCACACAGCAGTGTGCAGCACCAGATGCGAAGAACACAGCAGAGTGATAAACATGGTCAGCATTTTCCCACAAATGCTGAAGGACCAGACCCGAATCAGTAGGAGAAGCCGACTCTGGCCTTTTTTGAAGACAGCATTGGTGTTCTTGGACCAGTCCAGTTTACAGTCCAAGTGTACCCCCAGGTACCGGTAGTCCTCCAGGATCTCTACATCAGCCCCTCTGATGGGGACAGGGGTAGGAGGAGGAGCCTGCTTCCTAAAGTCCATGATCAGTTCCTTTGTCTTTGTGATGTTAAGTTGTAGATAGTTAAGCTCACACCACTCAACAAAGCTGTCCACCACACTCCTGCACTCCTGCCCGTCCCTGATACAGCCCACAATGGCAGAGTCATCGGAGAGTTTCTGCGGATGACATGACTGAGATTGTACCTGAAGTCAGACGTGTAGAGGGTGAAGAGGAAGGGTGATAGGACCGCCCCCTGCGGCGCCCCCGTG
>NW_005188343.1:2474-3738 GCF_000239375.1 Pundamilia nyererei
CATGACTGAGATTGTACCTGAAGTCAGACGTGTAGAGGGTGAAGAGGAAGGGTGATAGGACCGCCCCCTGCGGCGCCCCCGTGCTGCTCAGGATGTCATCGAGCGGCAGCTCTTCAGTCGGACATGCTGTGGTGGACTTGATAAATAGTCCGTGATCCAAGCTACCAGTGGGGCGTCCACCTGCATTTCTGTGAGGTTCCCCAGCAGTGATGGTCTGATCGTGTTAAAAGAAGTCAAAGAACATGACCTTCCCAGTGCTCCCAACAATGTCCAGGTGAGAATAAGCCTGGTCCAGCAGGTAGATGATGGCATCCTCCACACTGTTATGGGGTTGATAAGCAAACTGCAGGGGGTCCAGCCAAGGCTCCACCAGCAGATGCAGATGTCTCAGGATGAGTCTCTCCAGCGTCTTCATGACATGTGACGTCAGAGCCACTGGCCTGTAGTTACTGGGGGGCGGCGGGTTAATCGTTTTGGGGACAGGAACCAGGCAGGATGTCTTCCAGAGTGATGGGACCCTCTGCAGTTTCAGACTCAAGTTAAAGATCTGATGCAGAACTCCAGACAGCTGGGCAGCACAGCACCTGAGGGCACCAGCAGCTTTACTGGACGGGAGTCTGCCCAGTTCCCTTTTGATGTCATCTGCTGAGAGGGAAATGATAGAAAAGCCAAATCCCAGCCCCGAGATAGATTCATCAAACTATGATACTCCCATCACCACAACCACAGTGCTGGAGATATGAGATATCTAATTTCTGCTCTCCACCCAAAGAATGTTGTCCCACAAGAAATGTTAAATACCGTCATAAAAGCTGGGTCTGGCTGTCTGATAACACTTTCTAAATTTGGAAGACTGTTTTCTGCTCTTCTAGATTATGTATAAATAAATAAATAATGCAATGACACATTTAATTTCATCATTGTGATCAATAAAGCCAAGAAATGTACATTTTTTTGTGTGTTGGTCAGATTCTGTTGTGACTTACATTAAGTTTAAACTATACTTAAAATAAACAAGTTATTATTATTATCATCATCATCATCATCATCATTATTATTGTTATTATCATTATTATTATTATTATTATTATTATACAGATATGATAGTAATATTAAATTAAAGTCATACTTTACTCGGACAGTCTCGGTCGTTGTGTCCTTGGGCAAGACACTTCACCTGTTGCCTACTGGTGGTGGTCAGAGGGCCCGGTGGCGCCAGTGTCCGGCAGCCTCGCCTCTGTCAGTGCGCCCCAGGGTGGCTGTG
>NW_005188343.1:4025-5030 GCF_000239375.1 Pundamilia nyererei
TGTGTGTGTTTAGTTAGTTTGTTTGTTTGCTTGTTTTAATCAATTTTAAATCATGCTTTTTATTTGTTTTTGTTTCTAATGTCTCTGTAAAGCACTTTGAATCACCTTGTTGTTGAATTGTGCTATACAAATAAATTTGCCTTGCCTTGCCTTGCCTTGCCTAGGTTAGCAGAGAACCCCTGACCTTATTCTCCCCAGTCATTTCCTCCAACATATCCGAGTGAACACCAATGCATACCCGGGCCAGCTCTCCAGCATCAAACCACTCCAGTGCAAACTGGAGGCAATCATCTGATGAAGCCAGAAGAACAACATAATCAGACACCAGTCGGCCCATACTCTCGAAGCACCCCCCACAGGAGTTGGTTAATTACCTCAATGAACTCACTCCCAGTGATGGGCGAGTCAACCTCCTTGTCCCAGACTCTGCTTCCTCTACAAAAGTGTGTTTGTGGGATTAAGGCAGTGCTTAAAATATTCCTTCCACTGCCAGAATATGTCCTCAGTGGAAGATATGACTGCTTCTACAAACTGATGGCTTCTTTCACCTTTGGTGTCCACCATCTGGTTTGGGGATTACCACCACGACCTGCACCAACCACGATGAAGCTGCAGCTTTTTGTGGCAACCTCAACAATGGAGGTGCAGAACATGGTCCATCCAGACTCAATGTCCTCAGCCTTTCTTGGAACGCTATCAAAGCCTAAGGGGTACTGAAGATATCTCTGGCTTCTGCCAGGCGTTCCCAGTCTACTATGCATGTGGGTGCACAATTCTGTCCAGCATCCTCTTCCACCACGTGATCCAACCAGGTGGTGATAAGTGGACACCTCAGCTCCTCTCATCACTGGAGTGGCTGCGCATTTGGGCTTCTTCATGGGGATGTGGTCCAGGACGTCATCGGTACCTGCTACCAATCTCTGTCAGCCTCTGGTGGCGTTGCTGTCCCTCGATTTCAACACACACACACACACACACACACACACACACACACACACACACACA
>NW_005188343.1:5376-9130 GCF_000239375.1 Pundamilia nyererei
ACACACAGTGGTGATCATCTTCACTTACATTCCTTAAAATGCAGTGAAATGTGTTTTAATGCGACCGCCCTGCCAATCCAGTCATTTCCTTTTCATTGTTCCACCTCTAGAAGTCAGAGTTATTCTCTGAATATATTTAACGTGTTGTGAGCAATAAATTTGTGGAAATAAAATGACACCCATAACTGTTCAGAGCAGCCAGACAGAATGAGGGGGTGAAATTTCAAGTTACTTCTACAGAGGAAATGGCTACTGTAGCAATGGGTCCTGCTGAGCTACCCGCATGTTTATAATGCCTGCTCCTCTTCTATGACTGTGTCACAGACTTAACACAGTACTGCAAACCGGAGAAACAACCCTTTGCTTATGGCTCTATTAATGCTCACTATAATTGCTATAAGTTGGCTTTTAGTGGTCCTGTTATTAGGACTCAGAACTACTTGGCACTTTGTGGCAAAGCCTTTTTGGTTCTCTAATACAAGGTAGGTTGCTGTGAAGAGTGCAGCCTTGATGTTTGAATGACAACATGGTAACTCAAGATGAATGGCTGCATTCAAAGCCCTGCTTTACGTTTACAAATGTGGTGATTATGTTCCACAGTAAGAGAGCAAGCTGTTCTTGAACCTTCCAGATAAAGAGCTTGTTTCTATCGATGGCAGAGGGCTCCGCTGGCAGCTGAGCTCAATTTTTTTTAATCCCTGTTTTTACTGTCTGTGGATTTTTTTTTCTATTCTGTTTAAATCACTTGCACCTTTTAAACATGGAGTGCTTGCACTTACTGATTCTAAGAAAACAAACTTTGCAACTAATTAATTAACCTAAGTTTGAGCAGGTTTGACACTTGAGTTAATAATTAGGATCAGGTTGGTTTTGTGGGTTGGTTCGTGGTGCTGGAGCTCATGGGCCCATGACAACTTTATTGTAAACTTCTCGACTGAGTTGCAACAGATGATACAGCTCAGTAATTCAATTCAGTTCTATTTATTTAGAGTGTCATCACCTCTGCACAATAAAGCAGACAGACTACAATAGTTTAGAAGGGAGAAGGGAAAAACAAAAAGAAGGATCAATACCTGCAGAAACATCCACATCCCGAGCCAGTGAGATCTGCAACAACAAAGGAGGGAGCATAGACAAACTGTGGAAGAGAGGACAGATCTCTGCTGGTTGCATTTTGAAGTCATGTGGTGTTTTTTTTTTAATATATACATTTTCTGCAAATCCTAAAAAAGAACCGAAACCAGCAATGACATCATGCTATCAAATATGAATCGAGTTTAGCATGAACACATCCAGAACCAGTGGCGCCCTCCCCCTCCAAACACACACAGACTCCTCATATTGCGACCAGCAGATGAGTGTCCTCCCCTCAGTCTGGGACACTGTGGTGTAACAGCCAGCTGGTCTTTAAAGACCATTATACTAAAACATGGTAGTGGTAGCGTCGTGCTCTGAGGCTATTTTGGTGAAACTGAAACAGTGAAGAAAGATGATCTCAAAATTCTTCAGCTTCACCACAAATAGAGATTGCGGCCATTTATCTCATTTTTTAAGTAGTTGTGTGGAATAAAAACATTAAATGAATGTTAATAGCAAAGTTACTAAAGTATAGCTCAGAGGTCATTTGTATTTTTGGCACCAAATGTAGTTTTTCCATTTTATAGACTGAAAATATCTCAGTGCTGTTGTACTAATCTGCTGTTGACATACCAGACAGCCTAACAAAGCCTTAGCAGTAATTGATTTTTTTCTGTACATTCTTTGTGAGTAGTTTTGGATAACACCCTTTTGTCCCATGGACAGCGGGCCTTGCTGTAGTAATTGTCACAGGTGTAATTTGAGCAGTTCCTTTGTATCTCTGCAACAGTTTCGTCCCCATTGGCAGTCATGGTGTGCATCCGTACTAAAGCATGAGGGGAACAATGGAAAAGCATCATAAAAGCTTTGAAAATAAATCATGTGGGGGTTTTTGTATCGTTTCCCCTCTCAACACTCAGCCCGCCATTTGTCAAAACACAGATGGACTGTTTTTTAACCAGGACAAATATTTCGGGAGTGGTTAGAAACACAGCAGGCTGTGCCTCTCTCTGTTTAACATCCTTGATGCCAGAAATACAAGAGAAATACAGCAAATATTGATGCTGGAATGACTGTAGCATACAGTGTTGAACAGAAACCTGTTAGACACCAGTGTGTTGTAAAGGAGGACCTTAATACGTATTAATGCTTAAATCCTCAATCGCCATATTTTTCTTTCTCTGAAGTTATTTCTGTCTCGGCTCCACAACAAGCTAACAGAAAAAGGCATAACATGATACATTTCTCAATAATTTATTGAAACTGTGAAAAACACAAGTGTTAACACTTAAATACATGTCTCATTTCTTATATGGGAGGCCAGCAACTCAAAATACACTACACCTGACAAGACGGTAGGCCGAGCCTTTTCTATAACCTATTAGTGGTTTCCTAACAACACAACATCTGATTAACAATCTTTGTTTGCTTTTTCTGAGAAAATGACAGAATGCATCATTAAATCAATCAGTAAAGGCTCGGTTCAAACTTACCTGCTCAAGAAAAGTAAGTAAAAAGTAAAGAGTGGGACTGATTATGACAAAATCTGAATATCCTTAATGCACACTCTCCAGTTCTTCACAGGATGACTTATTTTATGAGGAGAAGACAGTACAGCAAAAAGAAGAAGAAAGCAGACAGGTGACTGTCAGAGGAGAGATAGTTGACACTGAAGGGAATTTAAAACTGTTGAATATTAGAATTTTTGTGTGAAGGTCAAGAAAGACACCCGACGGATTTACTTTACCAACTGGATCATCGTGGCCTTGCTGTATTGGTCCACTTGATTGACCTTTGTTATTATTATTTATTTATTTATTTATTTATTTATTTATGTTATTTTATTTTGTTATTATAGACAGGACAGACATGGCTGGGGGATAGGAAGGAAGAGAAAGAAAGAAAGGGAGGGAGGGAAAGAAAAACATAGGGGAAGAGGGACAGTGAGAGAAGACAAAAACATGAGCTGGATCACCTGTTGAAAGAAGAAAAACAAGCAAATAGAGAGCAACACAATAAACACAACACCACAGCAATAACCTAGATAAGTGTAAGTAACAGTAAATAACAAATATTGAATGTTATTGAGCAGCACGCAAGACCGACAGCGCACAATGTGCTTTGAGGCAGCAGCGAAGAAAGATATCGTTTGTGTCTTTGAAGACCCGTGTGTACACCTGTGTGCATGAGCGCCCTGGTATTCAAAAGATTTCTCCATGTAATGTAAAAATATGATTGAAGTCGGCAGTAATGACACCCGGTTCCAACAACTGGAGGCCACTAAAATTAATATTGATTCAATGTGTAACAAAACAATGTCAGACTCGCTGTCGCTGGTCTCCTCCCCAATCGGACCAATTGCTGAGTGGTGTCCGAAAAACTTGATAATTGGGTAATCCTCTGGAGGACACCTGGTCTTGTTAGGAGAGATGGCATCCATCCCACTTTGGATGGAGCAGCTATCATTTCTAGAAATCTGGGCAAATTTATTATTATAATATTTTAATATTATTATCATCTGTCTGATTTCTCAGACAGAACCCAGATAACACACACCGATTAGTTGAACTGCAGGAATGTCTTAAAGACATAAAGACCTGGATGGCCGCTAACTTTCTGCTTCTTAATTCAGATAAAAACTGAGGTTATTGTACTCGGCCCTGAAAATCTTAGAAAG
>NW_005188343.1:41355-45282 GCF_000239375.1 Pundamilia nyererei
TACTCCAAGGCAACTTGGGTTAGACAAAAACATGAAACGGTCTCTTCTAAGCAATGTTAAACTTTAATTTGCTCAGATGGCCCTGAAATCATGGATGGCAAAAACAAAAATGCAAAAGAAATCAGGTTCAACAAATGAAACAGGCAACTGTGACCCCACTGTTGTAAACCCTGGGTTTACACTAGCCACAGACGGGGATCCAAAAATCATGAAGCAAATAAAATAATGAAACAAAGAAATTCTTTTCTCCAGAATGATTAACACTGTATCACAAACATAACACAGTTTACAATGTTCACAGGGTAATAGTCCCAGTTCCTACGAGTCAGTCCCAACAAAATGTCCTTTGAACAACCATATACAGTCTTTTTTGAGGTGTAACTGCAGTGAACAGGAGCTGACTGCAGGGTCCCAGTCCATTAAGCTGACCAAAGCTATAGCAGCCGGAGTGAGCAGTCCAGTCTCAGGTTCACGAAAGCAAGGAAAATAGAAACCATACCTTTGTCTCTCGGCGACAGTGCGTGGGAAAAGCACTGGGCTACGAAAGGCGACACTTTCACATGCAGCGTAACACTGGTGTCAAGCCAGCCTCCACTTTGTTTTACGTTCCCTGTGTATTCTGAGTATTATGGCAAAAGATGTGGAAACCTGATTTCAAAATAAAATCTCCTGAAGCATGATTTCAAAATGAAGGCCCACTTCCAGTAAATTAAGAGCACATTCACATATATCAATTAGTCTTGTTTGCACACTCTAATGTTGGATACAAATGGCATACCCTAGTATTCTAGTAGCAACATGTCAATATTAAAGCCACCTCCGTTTGGATTTCAAAGTAAAAGCCCTCTGAATGTTTATTTTTGAACTACTCTTTTAATTAATTCAGAATGGAAAACTCACTAATTCACTTAAGATCAAGAATATGCAACCCCACAATGATACAATATCAATATCAAGTTCAGTCTGATTTTGCATTTCAAATTAATGGCCCGTTGAAATTGCCCATTTAAGACGTAACTTTCAGTGATTTCAGAATGCTCTAAAAAGAAAAGTTCCTGTTTCCACAGCATATTTCCACTTTAGATCAACAGTATCCAACCCCACAGTGATACCATATCAAAATCAAGTCAGTCTGATTTTGCCTTCCAAAATAAAAGACTTTTCAAATTGAGCATATACGACCTACTCTTTTAACGATTTCAAAATGCTCTTAAATAGAATTTTGCAATTTCCACAGGATGAATCCATGTTAGATCAATAGTATACAATCCCACAGTGATACTATATCAATATCAAGTCAGTCTGATTTTGCCTTCCAAAATAAAATCCTTTCCAAATTGTCGATAATTGACTTCATTGTCTAAGCGACAAGAGTAACTAAACATGAAACGTGGAACACGGGTCGGCAAGCTAACAGGAGCCTAAATACTAAACCTGAGAATATAACATACACAGGAAACAATGAGAACCAAAACCATGAACAACAATGATCAAGGAATATAAATTAAACAAGCACATATTGCTCAAGCCTTTCAATCCAGCTGTAGTTTTTCATTAGATAAATATATTTATTTTCTTTGTAATTAAGATTGAGGCCTGTGTTTCCGAGCTTATTGTCTTTTTAGTATTTGTGTACCTCTCGCATAGCAGTATAACATGATTTCACTGAATATGACTGTACAACAGAATATAAAGCATTTAAAATGAGGTCAGCCTTGAACGTCTGCACCTGTAATACTGACCCACCCAACAGGGGGAAGTGGTGTGATCAAATACGTGGTGTGTGGTGACTGTTACAGCTCACCCACAGCCGGTGCTTTTCTACTCTGAGCACTCAAAGAACACGTTAAAGAGAATATGAGGCATTTAAAATGAGGTCAGCCTTGAACGTCTGCACCTGTAATACTGACCCACCCAACAGGGGGAAGTGGTGTGATCAAATACGTGGTGTGTGGTGACTGTTACAGCTCACCCACAGCCTGTGCTTTTCTACTCTGAGCACTCAAAGAACACGTTAAAGAGAATATGAGGCATTTAAAATGAGGTCAGCCTTGAACATCTGCACCTGTAATACTGACCCATATAACAGTGGTGGGGAACATTTTTTCACTTACTTTCAGTTTGGATTATTATGTGACATGCAGCGACTTTTACAGAAAGGCAATCTTTTTTGCATCACACATGTTGGCTGGTTCACATTAGGAAAACTGAAGCTCGTTTAATTGCTCATGCTAGCTTTGTTTCCATACAAAGTGCAAATCACGATGGATCTTCGAGCAGTAAAGGAAGAGTCAGTGGCAGCTTGGCTTGCACTCTATCAGTTTACCCTCAAAGACCTGCAGTTTATCCACACAATGCACAAACCACCAGAAAAAGTGGCTGGCCTCGGTGCTTGTCCAGCTTCAGTCATTGTTAAAGAGACATGACCCTAAAAACTTCAGTCCGTTAGATTGAGGTGAGCTCTAGGTGACAATATCCAACTACAGCACAAATTCACAGTAATGTAAACCACTAATGCTCATATTGACCGATGAGGAGATTGACTTATGCACAATTTGCCAATAAAACAATTTTATGTGTTGTGAGGTGTTTTAATAGGTTTTTTTATTCCTACTTTTACTGACAAATTCTTCTAGCACAACATATTTAGATGAAAACTACAGAAGTAACAATCTTTCAGCAAGTAAAGAGCGCAGAGAGGTGAAGACTTACAGGAAGAGTGCATCAAACTACAGAAGCCTGTCAAAATAAAAGACAGGAAGCACAAACAGTCCAATTTGTTTTGCCAAACAGTAGGCTGCTGCTCTCTGAACTTACAATAAAAGACCAGCAGCAGCTAAGTATAAACCTGCACTTTTTACCTGAGACTTGACATTATAGCATAGAACCTCTTTATCAGTCTTAACTACTCACATAACTGAGTTACCTGATTGGATGACTGGGTGAATGAATTAGTTGTATAAAGCGCTTTGAGTGCTCAGAGTAGAAAAGTGCTGTATAAGAACCAGTCCATCTTTATAATGTTTGTGTAACTTTCACACACGGCTGCAGCGTTGTAGCTGCCAGCCACGCACACCAACAGCAACAACGTCAGGATCCAGTTCAAGCCTTTTAAGCCGGTGAGGCGTGATTGTTGATGCCGCTCAGGTGTGTCTGCCTCCCCGCAGCCGCGTCACAGACCACGCCCCGCCACATTCCTATTCATGATTCTCTCAATGCCATATCATCTGTGTTACGATGTCACTCACAGTACTGTGCTGTCATTTAACTGTTAATACGTTTAAATACTAAACTTCCACCAGATCTTGTCATGACTTTTCCACTGGTTTCCATTGCATACAGAATTATTAGAATACACACTTTCCCTTGGACACTCCGTGTGTGTGTGTGTGTGTGTGTGTGTGTGTGTGTGTGTGTGTGTGTGTGTGTGTGTGTGTGTGTGTGTGTGTGTGTGTGTTTTTCTTGATGAAAAGTTCAGTTGAAGGACTTTTGTTAAAATGAGAGCGTTACGATCAACGAATGAAACAAACTGACCTGGACTTTCTCTCACACAGAAGAAGGAATCTCCTCGCTTCCCTTCACAGGTTATAAAGACATGAACACTCTGAAGCCATTTTACAGGACCCTTCGCTAACGCAGCTGCAAGCAGTGATGATTTTATTTGCAGTATTCAACAAAGTTTATAGAGTCTAGCCAATGTTTTAAGAAGAATAGTTTTCCAGTCGAATGCTTTTCTTTTCATGGTTCACCTTCTTATGTAGTGACCATGAACAGGTACCAAGTATGTTTAGTTTCTATATAGACTGTTTTTATGACTCTGCCCTCCAAACTAGTACTGTTACTGTCTTTGACTTAGTAGCATTAAAGAACACCAAAGATACAGGGAGTGCAGAATTATTAGGCAAATGAGTATTTTGTCCACATCAT
>NW_005188343.1:46571-48149 GCF_000239375.1 Pundamilia nyererei
AAACAAACTAAAAACTACTTCCAAAAACATTCAGCTTTGATATTAATGAGTTTTTTGGGTTCATTGAGAACATGGTTGTTGTTCAATAATAACATTATTCCTCAAAAATACAACTTGCCTAATAATTCTGCACTCCCTGTAAAACATGTCCAAAAACCAAGTACTTTCTTTCTGCACATAGTTTACAGTGTCATTCAGAACAACACTTTTGCGTGTGACATGTGTGTGGCTCTGCACAACTTAAGTTTGCTTTGAGTGATTTTTCATCTCTGATATAAGAGATGGTTACTTTATCATTCTTCTGTTCATCAACTTTTTTTAAATTGCTCATCTTTATAGTTTCCTTTCTTGGATAGAGTTATATCTAACGTTTAATCTGAAACAACAGAAAAAGCAAAGCTGAAACAAATAATGCAGATTATTTTTTTCTGTAAGTATCATTTTTATATTTTTCCTGTTTATAATTGTCCTGCTGGCTTCAACATTTCCCCACTTTAGCACTCTGACATCTGCTGTGATGTCAGAGAGTGATGTCAGCACTCTCTGACATCATGCAGCAAAGCATGTGGTTGACCTGTTCGCATCACAAGCGGTCGGACTCATGTCCAGCCGACAAAGCCCGGGTCCCATCCTCAACTCGCACCTCTCGGAGGTTGAACACTGACTGCCTTTACTTAGTTTGATATTTCCGTCATGTAGTAACTGTTAGGTTTAACTGTACCAGGCTTGTTAGACACTATGAAACAGGATGTTTAACTCATATTTTCATTGTAAATATTCATCATGAGGCTAAACAGGGAGCCCAGCCGCTGTCTCAGAGCCCTGTATACCACAAAGCGAGGTCAGCATAATCAGGATATCTTTCTGTTTCTGGAATCACTGACCCTAACTCTGGGACCAGGATAAACCGTCACACCCATGGTTTCCCAGCGCGGTCACATGAAAGTGTCGCCAGCATCAAACTAATCTGACGATCATTTACGAATCTAATTCGTGGGTCATATTCATATTCTTCCACAGAAAAGGATCCTTATTAGTCTGGAATACTTGGCAGAGCAGCAGAGTACAGAGAGCAACTGCTTCTCTACCTGATGAGCTCAACACCTTATTTCCTGTAAAAATGATCTCATTACACTTAAAATAAGACAAACTCAGCTACAGAGCAACATTTCAGTAAGATATAGGAACTAGTTTCAAGACAGTGAATCTTGAAACTAGAGAAAAACTAGAGAATTTTCACTTGTTCCATTGGCAGATTTGTTCACTTATTTCAAGCTAAAATATCTTGTATTAAGTTTTTAAAAAGCGACTGTTGCTGTGATTTGGCGCTGTGTAAACGAATTTGAATTGAGTTGAATCTGTATGTTTGCTCTCTGTACAGCATCTGTATACTTAACTTATTTGTACATATAGGTAGGTGGGAGTTGTTATGAACAGATTGTCTGTGAAGGTTCTCAGTCATCCAGGTCATCGTAGTCTAAGGAGCTTGCAAAGAAAAGCGTCTGGACTTCTTTAAGTTGCTTGAAGACGTTTCACCTCTCATCCGAGAAGCTTCTTCAGTTCTAAGGTCAAATGGTG
>NW_005188344.1:0-8605 GCF_000239375.1 Pundamilia nyererei
CCAGCAGCACAGGCCCTGGTGTGGTCAATATGGCCTCACAGGGAGCACTGTCCCTGGTGTTATGTGGATGGCCTGAGCCAACAACACTTTTCCTGGTGAAATGTGGATGGTATTGGCCAGCACCACAGGCCCTGGCTTAATGTGCATGTCCCCAGCCAACACCACTGGCCCTGGTGTAATGTGGATGGTATCAGCCAGTACCCCAGGCCCTGGTGAAATGTGGATGTTTTCGGACAGCACCACAGGCCCTGGTGAAATGTGGATGGTATTGGCCAGCACCACAGGCCCTAGTGAAATGTGAATGTCCTCAGCCAACACCACTGGCCCTGGTGTAATGTGGATGGCATCAGCCATGACCACAGGCCCTGGTGAAATGTAGTTGGCCTCAGCCATGACCACAGGCCCTGGTGAAATGTGAATGTCCTCAGCCAACACCACTGGCCCTGGTGAAATGTATTTGGCCTCAGCCATGACCACAGGCCCTGGTGAAATGTAAATGTCCTCAGCCAAGTAGCACAGGCCCTGTTGTAATGTGGATGGCCTCATCTAACAACACTGTCCCTGGTGAAATGTGGATGGTATTGGTCAGCACCACATACCCTGGTGTAATGTGAATGGCCTTAGCCAACACCACTGGCGCTGGTGTAATGTGCATGATATCTGTCAGCACACCAGGCCCAGGTGTAATGTGGATGGCCTCAGCAAACACCACAGGCCCTGGTGTGTTGAAGATGGCCTCACAGGGAGCAATGGCCCTGGTGCAATTTGGATTGCATCAGCAAATAGCACAGGCTCTGGTAAAAAATGTGGATGGTAACGGCCAAAACCACAGGCCCTTGTGTAATGTGCACGGCATCAACGAGTAGCACAGGCCCTGGTGAAATGTAGTTGCTCTAAACCTGAAACACAGGGCCTGGTGAAATGTGGATGGTCTCAGACATAACCACAGGCCCTGGTGTTGTGAAGATGGCCTCACAGGAAGCACTGGCAGTGGTGTAATGTGGATGGTAAGGTTTTGCAGCTGTTTGAGCTAAGATTTTAAAGTTATTCACATAATGAAAACCTATACTTTGTTTCGTGCGAGTTCCACATTCAAATGCATGTAATAGTCAGAATTGCACTGTCTTGACGAAATAAAGCGTTTTTGTACAACTTCATATAAATAGCTGTAACTTTTGATAGAAGATTCAGATATACGTATTCATGGCTTTATCTTATAGAAATCAATATCCCCGTGGTGGGCAAACAGGCTTTGCAGCTGTTTGAGATAAGATTTTCAAGTTATTCAAAAAATGAAAATCTAAATTTTTGTTTCAGGCGAGAACTCCATTCAAATGCATGTATCAGTGAGTCAGCTGTCGTTGCCTGTTACCCACCAGCTGACCGCATTTTTATGTTTATTTGTTTTTGTAACGGTATAAACAATGAAAGGTGGTGGATTAGCCAATTGGTCATGATCAACTCTGGGTGGACCAATTACAATACACATTAGGGGTTTTAGATACGGGCGACACGGGCGGTTCCCCGGGGCGGCATCCTGGGCATCGGCAAGGAAAAAAAAAAAGAAAATGCTCGTACTCGTGCTGTCATGGTCCCCGTGCCTGCTCGGCTGGCCCTGTGTGGCTACATGTTATGTTTTGTCTTTTCTCTTTCTCCTCTCTCTCTGCTCGCTGCGTGGGCGGAGCTCATTGTGAGCTCCCGGCCTCCACCACCTGTAGGCAATCACCTGTGGCTCCTCACCTTGTTTGCTCCCGCTACTTAAGGAAGTGACTGAGAGCACCTCGCCGCTGGACTATTGAATAACGCTCGTCAGTGCTACTTTAGCCTCAGCCAGTTTTGAGCTCTGTCCGTGAAAGTTCCGTGCTAACACTTGTTCTCTGTATGCAGATTTCTCGTGCTTGGTTTGGAGACTCTGGACGCTTTTCCCGACCCCGCTCTGCACCCCTGGGAACCCTGGCCCCCTTCTCCTTCACCTGTATATAGTGCACCTGGAGTGTGTAAATAAACCTGTTTTTCTGAGATTTCAGTCTGCGCCGAGTCCTCCCTGCTCCTCCGTGACACATGCTGCCCCGACGTCAGCCAGCGCATATTGGGAATGACATAGGCACCGATCGGTTTTCTCTCACCCATTTCCTGGGAGTAAGGATGCCCTTCGTTTGCGAGGTGCGCCTGCTGCTTGCGGCGCAGAGAGGAGAGGGCGGGGCGGCGGGGGATTCTCTGACCGGCTGGAGCAGCATCTAATAACCAACTCGCAAAATAAAACAAAATAAAAACTAACCAACAAAAACGAAAAAACCAGACATTATAATACAGACTTATAATTTGTACCAATGTTTTTTCGAAATTCTATACACGAAAAGTGAGTGTGAGAGCCCTCGGTGCACCTGCTCGCTGCTGAAGTCAAAGTAAACTTTATTGCCATCTCCGCTACAGTCCAGTAGAGAGACGAGACGACGAGGCTCCAGTTACAGCAGTGCAAGTAAACAAACAATATATATAAGAAGAGTAAGAAAATAAATAAACACTTTAGGACTAGGGATAAAGGGATCAATAACAATTTAAAATTTACAGTTTGATGATTTAAAGTCTCACACACAACCCGTTGAAAGGGGAGGGGGCCCGTCTGCTTCCAAATAGAGCGCTTGTCATTTATAATGTTGTAAATCCAATCCCATTATGTATTCATGATTTGAATCCTGGGTTGTGTGAAATCTCAGAAATGCACAATAGACAAAGTGAATCTGTGAACTAAGGTGTAGGTGTGTTAGATCATGTTGTGTTGAGGGATGGGTGTTCATACTGGAGTGCAAAATTAAAACCAATGGAAGATGGACAAGAAAAGTTCAGCCATCAGGTCCTCAGTTTAAAAAAAAGAGAAAAGAAGAGGAAGAGAAACGAGCAAAAGACACAGGTAAGCAGATGTGTCATTGGATAATGGCAGGTCATCCTGAAACAATCAGAAACGGAATCAGAATACTTTATTAATCCCTAAGGAAATTATGTGCGTTACAGTTGCTCCAAGAAGAAATGGTAAAAATAGTAACAGTAACAGACTAAACTCCAAACAATACATTATGTTACAGATCTTAATATTAATTAGTCATTGTCAATTGTTGATTTGTCCTGTTCTCATTGTATGACGAATTATGATGGCTGTTTGGTAGCCGTTTGCAAACTATGCATACTCTCTCTCTCTTCATATAGGTGTGAGTGTACAACATCTTTATGTTAATGTACAATCCTTAATATGTTTTGTCTGTGTGTGTGTGTGTTGGGGGGGGGGGGCGCCAGAGGGAGTGTTCGCCCAGGGCGCCAAACAGGCTAGGACTGCCACTGCCTCCAAGCCACAGTGGCAGAATTCTTCACACCAGTAAAGAGGTGGCCATTTTCGGCTCGCGAACTCGCAAAATGAATGTGAATTCCTCTCCCACTGTCACACCCAATTCACCTGCCATTATTCTGCTCAAAATTTCTTCTGGTTCGGAATGTATGCGACAGATGGCCCACAATGAATCCTGGGATATAGTAGGACACGAAGGATACATTGGACCCATCCTTAAAATTCAGGGCAAAGTAGCACGCATTTGTCGCCATATTTGAGTACTCTTTGAATTCGGACAGCCTTCGTCGTGTCGCCGTGACGTCATTGCCTCAAAATACATACTTCGGAGCATCCTTCGGTGTGTGGAAACAGGACCCAAAAGCAGATGATGACGAGGAATTGTAATGATTAACAGAAAAGTGAACCTTTATTGCGATGACGGCAGGGAATGAACCAAGAGACCAAAACAAACAGGCAAAACACTAAGAAACAAAATACTAAATGGTACTGAGACCAAAACCTAAACTATGACTGTGGTGGAAAATAACAAACAAAGCCTATGACTAAGACTAATAATACATAACAGACGAAAACTAGAACTATGACTGAGGTGAGGTAAACAGGCTAAGACCATGACTATAACTGTGACCCTGGTGAGATAAAAAGACAAACCGACAATGGCATGAAGAAAACAAAAGGCTTAAATACAGACATGAGGTGATCAGGGGAAGTGGGGACACATGGGGGAACAGCTGACAGACATAAACCTAATGACAGGACCAGGAGAGGAAAGCTAAATACAATGAACAAAGAACACACGACATTGTCAAAATAAAACAGGAAATACTAAAACTAAACATGACAACACAACTTAATAGACCTAATATATAATAAATACAAAACCCCAAAACATAGAAAACCCAGGAACAATAACTGCCTAAACTAAAGGCAGATAGGAAATAACACAAACTAATAACATATCAAAAAATACAAAGAAAACCCAGAGTGCTGGGTCGGAGACCCAGCCTGTGACACCTTCCCCTGAATTTGGAGCTTAGATCTTTCACATCAGTACAGCCACGGTTTGCATAGCTTGCTAGACCAACTAATGTGTTTTCTCACTAGGTGTTGAGAACGGAGTTTGTCACGGAAGTGGAGCCACTGTACAAATTTGGAGTTGGAGTTGTCACGATTCACGCCAAGGACACGAGCACTGTGTAGCACCATGAACCCTACACAGTGTTTAATTACATTCTGTAAATTACAATTACATCCTGTAAATGTAATTAAACAGAAATGTTGGTTGATGAAATGTAACGACAGTTTGCCTGTGTTACTAAAGAATGCCTAATTTTGACATTAACAGAGGCCACAGATATTGAAAAGCAGTCACAATGCATTAAAATAAATGCAGAGAATAAGAATATACTAAATAGTCTGGGTTGATTTTGCCACCTAACAGTGTGTGTTGATTGAAAACGACCCTGCTAACAGCTGCACCTTCCAGGAACATTTTGTTGTTGCTCTTATCTAGTAGCTGCTGAGCTCACTCTGCCAACAACCAACAACAATAAATTTCACTGAGACACTGAAGGTTTTTAAAACTGTGGTGTAATTTTTTTTAAGCAATATAAGCCAAGAAGTAGCAACATGTACACAGAGCATCAGTGGTATGAAAGCTAGGCTAACACTAGCTAGCTAGCAAGTTCATTAACCTGGTGTTAAACTGCAAAAAAGCACAAAAAAAGTTTGGATAAAAGTAAATAATTTACTCATTAAATCAAGGATAAGCTTCTTCAGCTGCACACAAGTTTGCTCAGACTATTTCAGAAAGACCCGTACACAGCAAGAACATAAGGAACGATAAGTGGTGGTTAGGAGGAAAGCAAGAAGATGGTATTTTCAAACCATATCAATTAATCCTTCCACTAAACGGGACCTTTTGTCTGTTTCTCTGGAAAGTCATGCGATAATGAGATAAAGCAAAATAAAATACTAATTTCATGTTTTTTTTAATTATAATTATGAGGGCATTTGTATGAGCTAAGATGCAGTCTCTCAATTTAGTTCTTTTTTCTAGAAACAAAAACAAACAAATGAACACTAGGAAAAATAGAATTATATAAAGTGCTTTTGTAGAGTGCTTTACAAACCTGAATATTACAGCTAACAGGCAAATTCTCCCATTTGAGTGCAGTCAGCTACCCAAACAATAGACAGCCACTTACTTATGCCATCCAACTACAGCCACTTCTGCTTTTTATCTACCCCAAAACCCTTTAAATAACCGGCCACAACTGTTTCTGTCCTGGCCATTTCCTTTTGAAAAGCTAGAGCAGTTACGAGAGATCATACTAGCTGGGCGGTTCTCCTCCTAAAGCGGAGGGTAACTAAAAATGTACCAAAATCAGACATAAGAAAAAATTATACAAGCACACTGTGAGTACCTATAGCAATTGTGCTCTGCTGGCACGGTCTCTGCGCACAGAAAATCTGCGTTGTGCACAAAAAAAAATCTAACCTGAATTGAAATTAAAATTAATACTTTAACAATTCTGTTTTGCAGTGTTAGTCAGTAAGCGACTGGCTGCTCCCGTATGGGATTAGAACGATGCCACCTTATCCCATAGTCCAGCCAATAATGCGATTCACATTACACAGCTAATCGACATTGTTGACAGGCTATGACAGCGTCCTTATGTGCCGACACCAGTGCTTTAGCTAGCAAAGCAGCGTTGCTGATATGGAGTGAAGCCACGTTAATGACAACGTGTACGACCATTGGAGATGTGAGCAGGACAGACGGAACAATTGATGGAAAAAGTGTGGACTTTATACAATTTTTTAAATTGTGTTGATAGGCCACGTAAAACCAGAGTTATGATAAAAATATATGCAATGTTTGGTTTTCTTCTTGAATACTATCGTTGTTTATATTTACTGCGGTAAGAAACGTAAAAAAGGCGATTTATAAGGAAAATGCTGGAAAGCACTCTCCACCTGTGAGCAAAAACAACACCCAACCCCCCCCCCCCCCCCAAACTTTCCTATTGGTCGAAAAAAGTACCATGTCGACCAATCAAAAAATGATATGGCAACATGGCATTTAGTTGTTTAGGAAGGGCGGAAGTTTTAGGAGTGACTGCGGTGTTTTGAGATGTTTAGCGCAAATCTTGTGTAGTTAGTGTGTAGTGTAGTCAATAGTTTTGTTGTGTGTGTCAGAACAATTAGGCAACTGCTGAATGTTACAGGAGTTACAGGAGTGATACATCTCCTGTTGTCAGGCCTGCAGGTATCAGGCTGTTCTCCTTTATCTCATAGTGAACAGAAATTATTTTTTGGGGTGGCACAAATAATTTGTGTGGCATCAAATTTGATGCAGAACAGCTGATTGTTCAGTAAATAGTTTGAAATGTTTATTTAAAAAAAACACCTTGGCTGCATCTTTTAGGTAAACAGCTGCAAAAAACTTTGTTGTTTGCACAACCCAGTTACTTTTTTGAAGAAGTAACTATATAATTAATTGCCCAACATTTGTCATTATATTCTGTATTTTGCAGACAGAGTTACAGGACTCTCTCCCAGACAAAAAAGAAAAAAAGAGAAAGTTTTCAAAATTGGAGTTCAAGTTATTTTTTTTACTTCCAATAGTGTTAACATACAGTACTACACAGGTCACGAACAAGATGCTTTTAAAATTTCATTGTAAGTGGACTAAAGCAGTTAATTATAAGTAGTCTTAACATAAATGTAAATGCTGTAATTGGTTTATTTTAATAAACCATGTAACTTGGATGGATTCGATGCTGGCGTGACCACAGTGCACACGTTAGTGATGTGTCGGTTGCGAACGAAATGGCTCTTAGAGCCAATTCTTTGAAGTGCACGATGTGAGGTTTTTTTTCCCCTTCTCTCACCCTCTCTCTCTCACACACTTGTTTTCCGCTTCACTTCGCACACGAGCCTTGTGCTTTGCGCTGGGCAGAGGGGGGATGGGCGGTAGTTACACTTGCAGTAGCACAGGAATAGAGCCGGAGGGAGAGAGAGAGAAAGAGAGCCAGGGACAACAACGTCACATTAGAAAGGTATAGTAATCATCCACAACTATTTTCAGTTGTGGATGATAAAGGATGCAGAAAGTTTATTCATGCAGGTCCATATGACAGAGAATGTGCATCTTCTTTTTGTTTTCATATTTGAATTTATATTTAATTGTGGTTTGCAGTGTTTTGTGTTGTTTCACTTTAAATTTGTTTAAAAGGAAAAAGCTGAAAATTTAAATAGTTAAAAGTTGAACTGTGAATAGTTGGTTGTTGTATTCTATGATTTTTTTATTACATTTTATGTGGAGTGAATAAATAAAAGTATATTTACGGTGGCCCCTAGAGACAAAGCACGTACAAACTCCAAAACACGTAAAAACTCAGAAGCACATACAAACTCCAAAACACGTACGAACTCTGAAGCACATTCAAACTCCAAAACACGTACGAACTCTGAAGCACGTACAAACTCCAAAACACGTAAAAACTCAGAAGCACGTAAAAACTCCAAAACACGTACAAAACACAACAGAAGTGCTCCAGGATGCTAGGCGCAGTGTTGAGCTTTTGTTAACTAGTGGCTACACAAGCCAGCAAGTACCAACAACCAGATTTGGTGTGTGGTAGTAACAGGTAAATGAACATTTTTTTAAATTATTTGAATATATATGAGTGCTTGTGTATAAATACACAAACAATACACATATGCTTTCAAATGTGTAATTTAAGTGATCTAGGAGCTTGCAAAGAAAAGCGTCTGGACTTCTTTAAGTTGCCTGAAGACGATTCACCTCTCATCTGAGAAGCTTCTTCAGTTCTAAGGTCAAATGGCGGAGACCCCCTGATGATCCTCTAATCACATGAGCCAAGATGTGAAAATGGGTGTGGGTCCCAATCAGCCAGGGTTTCAGGTGAGCTCATTGTGAGTAGTGATGGGTCATTCGCGAACGAAATGGCTCTTAGAGCCGGCTCTTTGACGTGAACGACGCGAGCGTGGGGTTGTTTTTTTTTCTCTCACCCTCTCTCTCTCGCGCACTTTTTTTCCGCTTCACTCTGCACGTGAGCCTTGTGCTTTACGCTGGGCAGAGGGGGGAGGGGCGGTAGTTATACTCAGTAGCACAGGAACAGAGCCAGAGGGAGAGAGAGAGAAAGAGAGCCAGGGACAACAACATCACATTAGAAAGGTATAGTAATCATCCACAACTATTTTCGGTTGCAGATGATAAAGGATTCAGAAAGT
>NW_005188344.1:9488-11663 GCF_000239375.1 Pundamilia nyererei
CGGAAATCCCATCACTAATTGTGAGACCTGGCCCCACCTTATCATGCGATTTCCTGAGGTCAGATGGCCCAGGATGTGAGTGGGCGTTAAGGTGTCTGGGGAGGGAACTCAAAACTGGATCATAGATGGCAGACAGAACGCCTCTGTTCAAAGATGGTCGCTCACAGTGGACATAAATGGCTTCTTTCACTCCTCTTTCAAACCACCTGTTCTGTCTGTCCAAAATGTGAACGTTGGCATCCTTGAAAGAGTGTCCCTTAAGATGCAGATGGGACTGCTGAGTCTTGTCCTGTGGAGGTGGCTCTTCTGTGTTGTGCCATGCGCTTGTGAAGTGGCTGTTTGGTGTCTCCGATGTAGAGGTCTGGGCATTCCTCGCTGCACTGTACAGCATACACCACATTGTTAAGTCTGTGTTTAGGAGTTTTGTCTTTCGGGTGAACCAGTTTTTGTCTGAGCGTGTTGCTGGGTCTGAAATGCACCGGGATGTCATGCTTGGAGAAAACTCTCCTGAGTTTTTCTGATACACCGGCTATATAGGGGATGACAATGTTGTTGCATCTGTCCTTCTTCCTTTTCTAATTTTATATTATTGTCAATAATAAATTAATTAAAGCAACAAAACAACCTGAAGAGCCAGTTCTCTAAAAAGAGCCGGAAATCCCATCACCAGCACACATCTGCTGTTGCTCACAGTGGTCCAAGTGATCGCTCAGGGAGTTTGTGTGTTCACTCAGACACATGAAAAATTAGAGGGAAACATTCCCTATAGTGCTGTGAAAAAAGCCCTCTTTCTGTTGTTAGTTTTTTGCATTTTGTCATACTTCAAAGTATCAGATGATCAAAAAATTCTGATATTAGAAGGTTTGAGTCCTGTTGCATCTGCCGTAAAACTACACAGCATTTCATAAACAGAACATCAGATCAATAGTCAAATGATGGTGGTAGTACAATGGTCTGGGGCTGCTTGGCTGCTTCAGGACCTGAAGAATTTGCAGTAATTGATGAATCCAGGAATTCTGTCCTCTAGCAGAAAGTCTTGAAGGGGAATGTCCACCCTTCCGTTCTGGTGTGACCAGAAAAAAAAGTTCAGATTAAATCAGTTTCTTTGGGGTGATTTTATTCAGGTAGCTCATGCTGGAAATCCCTCTAGTGTGGCTAAACTTCATAGACTTATATTTCCTTTTTTTTCTGTGGAATGAAGTAAAAAGAGAAAGTCCATGTGAATGTCAGAGAAAAAAGTGCTCTCTCCTACATATAGCTGAAGAATTATTAAATGTTGGATTGTAACACATCACTTCTAAAGATTTGCCAACTTCAGCTTCATGGTACCAAGCTAATGATTTAACATATCCCAAAGGCGACCTGCTGATGTGACACAATGACTCTGAAATAGAGGACAATGAACAACTTCTACTTAGGTGTATCAAACCACCAGGTGTCATGGGGGTGCAATAGTGAGCACCGTCACCAATCAGCTGGAAGCCTCCTGTTAGAAACCTCCTGATGTATACTACCATTTCCCAAATGTCAGCTGCAGTAGACTCCAGTGTTCCTGCAGCCCTGAAACAGATAAAAGACAAAGAATATGGAGGGAGAAAATGCTAATAGAGTTCTTTTGAAACCAAGAGCACGTGGGTAGAAAAAGACAATGCGGAGGGTATGCAAACTTACACTCTGTGTGTTTTTGTTTTTATCCAGGAACTCACATTTGATTAATATCAATGGTTTTGGAAATCCTAAAATGACTATGTAAAACTAAAGATATCACCTCATTGACACAGAAAGAGAGCTTAGGCTCTTATTTCCATGAATCATCAGGTGGTGAAATTAGCAAAGTGAACTTCCTGTCTTTTATTATATAGGCAAACTAAAGGTAGTTTGGTGACAGCTGACAAACAGTTTAAGTAGCATTATCGTTATCATGTAGTACTCTGCATATGGTGAAGTTTATTATTTTACTGGTAAAAGAATAAAACTTCTTCTTTTGTGGTTGTAGCTTGTATTTTATAAACTATATTCTGTATTGGAGAGATGGGACACATAGTACTTGTTTTACAGTTTTTCTCGATTGCTAAAACACATTTCCTGAAACTACGCCTCATATCCTCACAACAGTAAACACAAATCCATAACATCTCACTCAATTTCCCAAACATCCTATTTCCAGGTCAAAAT
>NW_005188344.1:46892-48087 GCF_000239375.1 Pundamilia nyererei
TTTTTTTTTTTTTTTTTCCAAGAAAATACTTGGTCGCACCGGTGCAACCAAGTTTTAGTCGCACCATGGAGAAATTTGGTTGCACTCTAGAGCCCTGCTATACCTGACAGGTGGGATAAAAGGAGAGAATGGCTTGGGAGACATTTCCACTTACAGGAAAAAATAAATAAAATTGGTATACCAACTTGCACAGTAGAAATGAACTCATCTCCACTACAGATAGCAGAGTTTTACATACAAGAACAAATATGGATCAAATAGTCATGTACCTGTGACAAATCTTGTCCCTCCTTTCTGTGCAGCAACCAGAGGTGCAGGGGTGAATGGTTGTTTGCTTTTCTGAGTCCATGCTGATTCCATGCTTCCTGGAATGACTGAAGATGTTGAATGTGATGCAAAAAGCATCTGTGCAGAGCAAACAAGTGAATTTTTTCACCAGGGTTGAGCAGTCCTTGAATCTCCAGCTGGGTGAAGATGTTTTCATATACACCCCTCCACCGGCGCTCAATGCTGATTTCCATCTATATGCCAAAGGTGATTTGCTGCTGATACACTGTATTGAAAACGCCTTGCAGTCTTAATAGATAACCGTCGCATCTTGACCCCTTCTGGATTGACTCGTCTCATTGAATCCATCAGTCGAAATCCTGATTAACAAACAGATCATGTCTTAGTACTAACAACTACAAAAAGACTGTATTGTAAACACTAATGCATATGGGACAGATCATCATTGTGTCAGGTAAATATCCAGGTGCTGTACAGATTTAGTGAGGAGAGAGAATCGTGTACAGACTGGTTCAAACAGGAACATAACTGCATAACAGTGATAAGAAGATGCTAGTCATTTTTGATGCCTACATTCAAATATCAATATCAATATCAATATCAAGGCCACACTGACACATGCTTTCCAGGCCGGAAACTGGTGTTTGGATATTTTAACAATATCATCTTACTTTGAATGTATATGCCGCTGGATCGTAGATGTCCCATCATCATTCTGCAGTTGGCCGCTGAATGTCCAGCACTTTTGAATCCAAATCCACATCTCCAATAGAAGAATTCCTATCAGATTTTCTGCACATAAAACATTTTTTCATATAACAGCAAATCTCAACAAAGTTTTCCAATTAATACTGAAAGAATCAAGGATGTAAATGTATTCTTGTTTTAGCTTTACCGAAGACACCAG
>NW_005188345.1:0-1690 GCF_000239375.1 Pundamilia nyererei
AAAAAAAAAAGAAAAATAAATTGATCGTACTAATGCTGCCCCGACGTCATGCCAGAGCATACTGAGGATGGCATCTAATAACCAACTCGCAAAATAAAACAAAATAAAAACAAACCAAGCAAACACAATAACCCCAGACATCGTGATACAGATAATTTGCACCGATGGTTTTTTCGAAATTCTATACGCGAAAAGTGAGCGCGAGAGCCCTCGGTGCGCCTGCTGCTGAAGTCAAAGTAAACTTTATTGTCATCTCCGCTACAGTCCAGTATACAGAGAGACGAGAGGACGAGGCTCCAGTTACAGCAGTGCAAGTAAACAAACAATAAATAGAAGAAGAGTAAGAAAATAAATATACACTTTAGGACTCGGGGTAAAGGGATCAATAACAATTTAAAATTTATAATTTACAGTTTGATGATTTAAAGTCTCACACACAACACATCGAAAGGGGGAGGGGGGCCGGCTGCTTCCAAATAGAGCACATTTCATTCATCATGTTGTAAATCCAAGTCCATTATGTATTCATGATTTGAATCCTGGGTTGTACGAAATCCCAGAAATAAACTCTAGACAAAGCAAATCTGTGAACTATGGTGTAGGTGTGTTAGATCATGTTGTGGTGATTCTCGGGTTGGGGGGTGGTGCTCATACTGGAGTGCAAAATTACAACCAAGATGGACAAGAAAAGTTCAAAGCCATCAGGTGCTCAGTTTAGATAAAAGAAAAAAAGAGGAGTTGGAGAAATGAGCAAAAGATACAGGTAAGCAGATGTGTCATTGGATAATGGCAGGTCATCCTGAAACAATCAGAATCAGAATACTTTATTTGTCATGTTCCAGAATCTGTGGACTCCGTGTTTATGTTTAAGTTTATTATTATTCTGTGGGCTTGTTTATTTTGGGGTCATTTTATGATTATCCTCTGTTTTCCGTGTGTCATTGTGAGGTCGTTCGTTTTCCTCGCCATAGTCACGGTCACTAGGGGCGCCAGAGGGAGTGTTCGCCCAGGACGCCAAACAGGCTAGGACTGCCACTGATGACAGCTGGGCGCACTAGTAACATTCAATGGAACAATTTGATACTCAAGAATAAAAATTGTGGATGTGTCCTCAGACCGCAGTGGTTACTCTATAGAGCAGGGGTGTCAAACTCAAATACACAGTGGGCCAAAATTCAAAACTGGAACAAGGTCGCGGGCTAACATTAATATTTACTGAAAAAAAAATCTTCCTCCAGATTTAAGAATGAATCTTTTCTTATGGACTCAAACAGGTTTTTCTGAAAAACTGAATATGGAACAGCAAAGCTTAATACCAAACAATATATATATTAGCAGTATAATACCAGTAGGCCAGCTCTAATAGTAATTTGGTGTGGCTTCGCGAGCCAAATGTAATTAGGCTGCGGACCAGAGTTTGACACCTATGCTATAGAGCTCATTTTTAGGATTTCTTTTTTATTATTGTAATTTAGTGAAAGTTACCATTATGTTTAATCTTAGCTCATGAAACTGTTTTTTTTAAGAAAACAAAATCCATAGTGTATGTATCCATAGTGACATTATAGCCACTCCAAAATGTCTGAATGGTTTATGTTCTTATCTTTAAACAACTGAAAATATTTAGAAATGAATGCTGTTAAAAATGTGAAATTCCCTTAAATTTTCTTAAACTCAGTTTAATATATAT
>NW_005188345.1:1710-6135 GCF_000239375.1 Pundamilia nyererei
ACATTCAGTGGAATAATTTGATACTCAAGAATAAAAATTGTGGATGTGTCCTCAGGCCGCAGTGGTTACTCTATAGAGCTCATTTTTAGGATTTCTTTTTTATTATTGTAATTTAGTGAAAGTTACCATTATGTTTAATCTTAGCTCATGAAACTGTTTTTATTTAAGAAAACAAAAAACAAAAACACTCACTGTATCCATTATAGCCACTCCAAAATGTCTGAATGGTTTCTGTTCTTATCTTTAAACAGCTGAAAATATTTAGAAATGAACGCTGTTAAAAATGTGAAATTCCCTTAAATTTTCTTAAACTCAGTTTAATATATATATAGTACCAAATCACAACAAAACTCACGTACCTTAGAAACTAACAACAGTCAGATAAGCCATCAATGAGCGAGCACTAGTTACTTGTATTAGTAAATATCCAAGACAAAGTTGTTGTGAAGAAAGCGCCATCTCTTGGTGATACTCTACAATTGGAGAGGGGACTCCCAGCAACTCACCATTTTTAATATTTTACAATCTTGAAAATAGCTACGCTTTGCTTTAATTACTGTTTTGCACACTCTTGGCATTCTCTCGGTGAGTCACCGGAAATGGTTTTCCAACAGTCCTGAAGGAGTTCCCAGAGATGTTGAGCACTTGCTGGCCCTGTTGCCTTCACTCTGTGGGGTTTATGTCAGGTGACTGTGGAGGACAGGCCATCTGGTGAAGCACTCCATCACTCTCCTTCTTGGTCAAATAGCCCTCACACACCCTGGAGGTGTGTTTGGGGTCATTGTCCTGTTGGAATAAAAAAATGATGGTCCGACTAAACACAAACTGGATGTGACAACATGTCGCTGCAGGATGCTGTGGTAGACATGCTGGCTCTGTGTACCTTCAGTTTTGAATAAATCCCCAACAGTGTCACCAACAAAGCACCCCCACATCATACCTCCTCCTTCATGCTTCATGGTGGGAACAATGCATGTAGAGAGCATCCTTTCAGCTTTTTGCATCGCACACAGTATGTGGAAGGAAACCATGACCGAGGACAAGCTGATGGCATAAGATGTAAGTACAACTCCTCCAGTTTCATATGCAAAAAAAAATTATTGCGCTAGCTTACGTGGTTGCAGAGCTACCGGGATTTAAAAATAGTTACGCAAAACGGAGCGTGCCCGCTCTCACCGGTTTTAAAGGGTTAAGCACCGGCACCGTTTCAAAAGTACAGTTTTGGCACCGGTATTGGATAAAACCTAAACGATACCCATCCCTAGTCCTTAAAAATACTCAAATGATGTTTAAATGAGCATATGCGATCCAGTCTTGCCAAAGATACATGATTGTCCTTAGAATGACTCCATGTGTACTGTCTCCGATGTCCATTGAAAAACCTCCACACATCTGACAGATCCACAGCTGCAGCCAGCTGCCTAAGCCTGCGAGAGGATGCAGGATGAGGTTCGATGTGGTTCCTATCCAAAGGTGGGTTGTCAGTACAATTGAAATCCCCACATAAAAACAAATAGGCTACTCATCATCGCTAGAAACCGTAACAGTATCACACAGGACATCTAAAAAGCCCATTCTGTCCACTCCTTTAGTTGGTGCATATACATTGAGAAAAACAATATTCACATTTTCATATTTGACTTTAACTTTCAGCAAACACCCCTTGATTATTTCCTCTGCTTCACAAGAAACAGGTAAAAATTTCATAGAGAACACAATCCCTACACCTCCACTACAACTGGACTTATGACTAAAAAAACATACCCCCCACAGCCCATCCTCCAGGCGAGTTTCCTGAACCAACATAATATCTCATTTCTTTAAGTCCATAAGCTTGAAAAAAGCAGCTTTTTTCACCTCGTTTCTAGCACCATTCAAATTTAATGTGCCTATTTTGAATTCAGACATGAGAGAAGCGAGGCAGAGGAAAAAAGACAGGGAGTTAGGGTGTTCCTAAACATCATCGTCATCATCAGCAGTAAGTGCTTGAGCTCCCACTTCAGTTTCTTTAAACGATAAATCTCTTGGTCTGTCAACACATCATCAATAAAATTTCTAGATTTTTTTGTCAAGACCCGAGACGACTCAACAAAAAGCTTAAGGTCTGGAAAATAGATCCACTAAAAATCCACTTTCACCATCCTGAGGCCTTTGGTTTTCTGTAAGAACCTCCTGATCTCAGCAGGAGAGTACAGATTCTGGTGTTCCTGGCTTAGGGACAAATCACTTTCAGACTCCATACTGCTCTCTCCTGTTTTGTTTCCTCTCTTAGCTTTTGACATTTTTGTACTACAGTGGGCAGGTTCAGAGCTTGTCCTCTTTTGAGATAACTTCAGCAAATCCTCATCAAGCATGTTGTCATCCAAACAAAAATCATCAACAACAGACTCAAGAGGTGTCACCTTTCTGACTGGTGTCAGAAAAACCTGCAGACTGGTCATTAGTCAGATCCATTTCTACACCATCAACACTTTTCACAATGCCAGTTTCATCAGACCCATGCGGGTTTCGCATGAGCGATCGCCGTATCCCTACCAGCAGCCCTGGCCGCTGTTCCAGATTAACTGGCGCTTAGATTAACTGGATTTGGTCGAACAGATGTGTGGCTGACTTGCGTTTCAGGAGCTGCTACCGACAAACCAGCAAAAAAAATGCCAAATGTGTCATCGTGACAGTTGTGAGGTTATCTCAAACACACTCCATCAGTCTTGATGCTGTTGAACAACAAAATGTTTAAAAATGTCGCGGGTTTACCTGGTGATATCCTCATGCGCGACGCGATCGCGAAAACAGCAAACAATTAACACCCAGCCGGTTTTGTTCACCGCACAGCAAGAGTAAACGATCGAGAGAATCTTGCCGTTGTTATCGTTCCCCTCGTACGTTTTATTTCTCCGATCTCAGCGTTTTCGCTGCACAACTAAAGCGTGCAGTATGCAATATGTCGATTATTTCATGAGAAATAAATGTATTTTTTAAAAATCAAAAACTCTCTCTCTCTCTGTGTGTGGCTGAGGAGCTGTCCCAACCCATGAACCTACTTACCTGCCAAAGCCAAACTATAAATCACAGGAAACCTTCACTTAAACATCCTCTACCATTGCCAACTGCCTACCCTCCCTCCCTCCTATGACCTCCACCACCTACTGAGCAAAACAGTTCCCACTACCACCACAAAAAAGCTAGTTTATTTTTAAGAGTTTATAAATGTACTCTTACTGTACACCCTAGGAAGTTGTATAACATGAAACACACACACACAGCAACAAACACAACAACAACAAACAACAAACACTACTGGACCAGTTCAACTAGAAAACTGAGAGACACATACCTCTTTAACAATCACACAGAACTAATGATCCAGTTCTCTCACATATTTCAAAAGCCTTAAGAAGTGATAGAAGAGATTATTATCAAGCATTAGTATCTGAATCTGGAATCAATTCTATGGACACTGGACTTCAGGACTGTACAGCTTTATTTAAACCTTAAATTTAATCTCAGGTAGGGTCTCTCAGGTTTAAACTCAGGTTCCGTTATTGAGTTAAAATACCAACAGACTCAGATATTTAGAACAAACTAAATTCATCGGTGCTACAGGAAATGTCTGCTGTGACTGCATCACTCTGCTCAACTTTGCTGTTAGTCAGCCTCTGCATGCTTACCTCTGCAGGTGAGTTTTACTTGTTAAGAACTAAATAAGATTTCAATGACAGATAAAGAGTAAGAAAGGAAAACCATTTTACATAATGCACTTTGTCTGTGTGTGTGTGCAGGCAACACGATGCGGGGTACAGCCTGTGTGAACTTGTCACTGTAACCCAGATGTGTTGTAGTTTTAGGAGTCAGTATATTAAGTAAGTAGAAGTAAAAAGCAAGAGTGGGTCACATATTTGATATGAGCATCAAAAGACAAAGATTAATGACATTTTTTCCTGAGATTCTGAGCAGCAGCTTTTACTGTGGATGACAAAAGGACCCAGATGTTTTCTAATTTTGGGCTTATAGCTCTCTGGAGGCAGAATTAAAGTCTCAGCTGCAGAAAGTTGTCATCCAACCATTAATTGCCTTAAGACAATCTGTTAGAACAGATATTTATCCAATTCACATGGTTTAAAAGAAAAGTACAATCTAATATCGTCTGCATACAGGTGACTGGAAAGAATTTTACAACTACAAATAATAAGGCCTAATGGCAGGACATATAATGAGAATAAAAAGACGGCTTAACGCTGCACGAAGATTCAGCTACATCTGACCAAATTAACTTCATGCAGTGTATGGGAGACTCCACCACCTGCATGTTTAGTGTTTATTACTATTGTGCATTATACAGTGAACGAATTCTGTAATGAATTATATTATTGAAAACTGTGCGTGTGTGTGTGTGTGTGTGTTTGTGTTTGTGTGTGTGTGTGTGTG
>NW_005188345.1:6155-13921 GCF_000239375.1 Pundamilia nyererei
TGTGTGTGTGTGTGTGTGTGTGTGTGTGTGTGTGTGTGTGTGTGTGTGTGTGTGTGTGTGTGTGTGTGTGTGTGTGTGGACCTCTTAAGCAATGCTCAGAGGTCTCTGTGCTTCACTCTGGCTGCTGTGAAAGTGGAAAGCCTAATCTTTAACATCTCTGCTCTGTGTTGTTTCCCGTTTCAGAGCAGAAAATCATCACAGTTGTTTCTGGACAAGACGTCACTCTGACATGTCGAGCTCCAAATGACAACATCACAGTTGTAAGGTGGAGCAGAGCTGACCTGGAAGATGAAGATCTTGTCCTTTTAAATGATAATGGGCAATTTGTTCCAGATTACCAGCATCCATCTTTTAAGAACCGGGTGGATCTGCAGGACAGACAGATGAAGGATGGAGACGTGTCTTTGATTCTGAAGGATGTGACGACTGCTGATAGTGGAACATATAAGTGTCGTGTAATCCAGGGAACCAGAAAACATTTCAAGCTCATCAGCATCATCTACCTGAGAGTTGATCCTCCAAGTGAGTGTTTCTGGGATCTTCAGCTCTTTTTGCTCGGCTGCCTTACTGCTCTTAAATAGCTCTTTATTCAGTATCACTAGGAGCCTTCTATTTTAGCCTAGCAGTGAATGATCTGTGTTGGTAAGCAGTTTTTGATTTAGTCTTTTCATAAAATCCTTATTTTTAGGCATTTACTGCTGCTCAGGAGAACAGACATGTTCTTCATAGCAGACAAGCTTGAAATATTTTGTCCTCCATGATTGAAACATGTCTGACAATCACTTGTTGTGATCTTAGCAACTCCTCATTAACACTTTTCTGTTTGGCTGGAGTTATTTGTCTTAAAATAAATGTTCTTCTTTTGGTTTGATTTGCAGAAGGCCATGGTATAGCTCCTGTTTTATTCAACACAGCGGATGCTGCGGCAGAGGTACCTGACTCACAACAGGACCCTCTTCCAGGACTTGTGGATGGCAGTTCTCTTCCAGGCAAAGGTACATGTGAGCAGTTCTTTCATTCATTCAACTCCTTGAACATTAAAGTGCAAGGAACTTAGTTCAAGCTTTATTTTTAAACAAGTCTGCTCATCTCTCGGGGCCGTACACCATGACAATATTAGACAGGTTAAACTGACCAAAGCTATGCTAACTCTCATATGAAACTGAAATCACTTCTCAATCAAACAGAGAAATCAAAACAAAAACATAGAGAGAGAAAAAAGCTAGTTTCTTTTAAGATTTTATGGATGTACTTTTGCTGTACACCCTGGGATATTATATAATATGAAACACACAGATACACACACCCAGCAACAAACACTACTGGACCAGCTTGAACACAAAAATTAGAGACACTCATACCTGTTTTCCACCCATGCAGAGCTGCTGAGGATCCAGTTCTCTCACATATTTCAAAAGGCTTATGAAGTGATAGAAAAGATTCTTATCCAGCATTAGTATCTGAATCTGGAATAATTTTTATGGAAACAGGACTTTCAGCTTTATTTAGACATTAAATGTAATCTCTATTCACAGATAATAAAAAAAAAGTAAGAAAGACCGTAGAATTATTTTGCATTGATTCAGTTAATTGATTCAAATCCAGATGTGTCAGTTTGTCTCCGTTCTCTGCTGTTTGCTCTTTCAGACCAGAAAATCATCACAGAGTCTGGACAGGACGTCACTCTGACATGTCGAGCTCCAAACAACAACAACAGACTTGTAGAGTGGATCAGGGCTGACCTGGTGGATGAAAAACTTCTTCTTTTGTATCAGAATGGGCTATTTGTTCCAGACAACCAGCATCCATCTTTTAAGAACCGCGTGGATCTACAGGACAGACAGATGAAGGATGGAGATGTGTCTTTGATTCTGAAGGATGTGATGATTAATGACGCTGGGACATATGAGTGTCGTGTCCTCATGGGAGAAACATGGTCATGGAAGTTTAGCACCATCTACCTTCATGTTGTTGATCCTCCAGGTGAGTGAGCAGAGTTGAGTGTGTGTGTGATCAGAGGTGAAGCTGCTTCCTGCTTGTTGATGTTTGTTTCTAAAGATGTTGTTGATGAGACTTTGTAGAAAGCAGCTGGTCTGAGTGATGTGATCAGAGTGCAGTAGATAATGTCTGACAGCAGTTTGAACAGTACTAGAGTTAGCGGTAGTGGTGGCTCTCTTACTGTTCCCAAATGGCTCTTTACTCAGGATCACTGGGAACCTTATATTTTAGTCAAATGGTGAATGGTTTGTGTGTTGGTAAGCAGTTTTTCATTCAGCGTTTTCATAAAAGCTTTATTTTTACGCATTCAAATGTATGGGAGTTTAAGGCCTGGTAATACCAAACAACCTGGTAAATGCTGGTAAATTGCAGTAGTAGAGCATGCTTTCTACTGAGGAGCAGTAGAAGGTTATCCAGACTATTCTCCATGAGGACACAGAGGAAGTGCAGCTGCTGCTGGGACTTTTTTTTTTAACCAGAGTGTGTTGTAGGTGCACAGAAACCTGAAGACAAATTCCTCTATTTATCATGAGTAGGGATGGGTATCGTTTAGGTTTTATCCAATACCGGTGCCAAACCGGTACTTTTGAAACGGTGCTGGTGCTCGAACCGGTGCTTAAAGAATGGAGAACACAAACTTTGTCCAAAAACCTCTGTTTATCTGTTTTTTCATAAAAAGATAACAATTTTAGCCTTTTCTGCAGGTATAGGGCATATATGGTATCACTCTTGGCTGGAAGCTGTGCTTAAACAATGTAAAACACAAACTTTTCCAAAATGTTTAGCTGTTTTCCACTTTTTCTTTGGTCATTTTAGCCTTTTTGGCCAGGGTGCAGGGAGTATCTGCCATCAAACAAGAAGACAGCCGCATGTAGCTATGATGATGTTTGCTAGTTCACCTTACATGCATTAATTTATTAACGTGGTTAGCCTACTCAACGTAAATTACACACGAACAACATTAAGCTACTTACCCAGAGAAGAACGGCTGCTGCTGCCATCATCATCCGTCATCACTTCTGCTACACTGGCAGGGCTACGGGCCAGGACTCTCCTGTTCGGGTTCTTGGGGGATGTTGCTAACTCCGAGTCCGATAATAGGCACCACAAGTAGATGTGCTCGGTGTGAGGTCTTGCAGCAAGTTATCAAATACGGTGCATTTCTCGGCGCTAAAAAAAAAAAAAAAAAAAAAACCTGCTTTGCGTCACCAGGTTTGTCGTCAGATTCGAGGTGTTACTGTGATACTGTGCAAAGGAGGTATCACCTTAAAGCACTTGTTGCAGGCTGCTGAGTTTGCATCTTTTGCTGTGAAGTACAGCCAGACTTTTGACCGCTTCACCTTAGGCATTTTGAATGTGTAGCTCTGCTCTAAAAAAACGTACCTACCTGGGCCTGCCTACTATCCTTGGAAAGGTAAAATGATTGGCTAGAATCCAAAGTGTCATTTTAAGGATGTTTAGCTTCAGGTTACTTTCTGAGCACCCGCAGGGCAAATTCTTTACCTCCACCCTGTTTCTTCTCCCTGCATCGTTTGCTGTTTCTGACAACAAACCATAGTGAGCACTGTGGTTCTGCAATCTAGATTGGGATACTGTGGGACTAATCCTAAGTGAAGCTCGGATTTAGGCTGAGGCCAACTTCTTTCAGTTCCTGGTGATTAGAAGTGATCAGTGCATTGGAGGAAGACACAATGAGAGGAATAACGATGTTTACTCAAACATCAAGCATGCATATAGAGCAGGGGTCGCCAATCCCAGTCCACGAGGACCGGTGTCCCTGCAGGTTTTAGATGTGTCATTGATCCCTCACAGCTGATTTAAATTGATAAATCCAGAGCCCTGGTAATGAGCTAATCATTTGATTCAGGTGTGTTGACCAAGGGTGAGATCTAAAACCTGCAGGGGCACCGGACCTCATGGACTGGGATCGGGGACCTCTGATATAGAGCCATACCCCTCCCTACCTCAGTCTGCCCGACCACCTCTCCCTCCTGCTCTCTCCAGCCTACACCCCCCTCAAACACAGTGGCAGGCGCACTCTTACAACCTAGCCTGAAAATGCTCTCTCCAAACTACAGGACTGCTTCACACAGACAGACTGGGACATATTTAAACACCAGGACCTAGAAACTTTCACAGGATCAGTACTGGACTATATCAAGTTCTGTTTTGGGAATAAGATAAGATAGAACTTTATTAATCCCTCGGGTGGGTTCCTCTGGGAAATTCGGAATGTGACAGTGGACAAAAGCATTCAGGTTTTCCCAAACCAAAATCCCTGGATGACTAGTGAGGTCCACTCACTTCTCAAAGCCGTCTTCAGGTCAAGTGATAGAGCTCTGCACAGGGCTGCTCGAGCTGATCTGAAAAGGGGAATTATGCCAAGACAGAGCATAAAGGAAGCATAGAGTCCCACCTGTCCAGCAACAACCCACAGGAGGTTTGGCAGGACATACAAGACATCATAAACCACAGAGGAAAACAGAAAACTTGAGAGTGCAGCTGGCAGAGGAAATGAACAGCTTCTTTGTCCACTTTGAAACACCACAACAGCAGCACTCATCTGCTTCAGCCCTGCTCCCATCCTCATCTGGCTCCTGTACCGCTCCATTCACTGTAACGAAGCACGATGTCTAATGTCTCTTCCTGGCAGTGAACCCAGGAAGGCTGCCGGTCCAGACAGAATACAGAATCAAGGTGCGAAGAGCATGTGCCCAGCAGCTCACCTTCATCTTCACCAGACTCTTCAACCTCTCACTGGATCAGGCAGCCATCCCATCCTGTCTAAAATCAGCCACAATCATCCCAGTACCGAATAAGTCTCCCATCACCAGCCTGAATGATTACCATCCTGTGTCCTTCACACCGGTAATCATGAAATGCTTTAAGCGACTAGTCATTCAGCACATCAAGAAGTTCCTCCCCACAGAATTCAACCTCCACCAGTTTGCCTACCTCGCAAACCATTTCAAAGAAAACATCATCGCTCTCCACTCTGTGCTGAGTCAGCTAGAATAGTTTGCTGATGACACCACGGTAGTTGGACTCATCTCAAAGGGAGATGAGGTATCCTACAGAGAGGAAGTCCTGAAGCTGGCAGCCTGGTGTTCAGAAAACAACCTAGCCTAGCACTGAACACTGAACACACTTAGCACCCCTATACATTAACGGGGCCTGTGTGGAGAGGGTCTTCACCTTCCTGTTCCTTGGTGTCCTCATCTCTGCTGACATTTCCTGGACAGACAACATCTCAGTGGTCATTAAGAAGGCACAATAGCAGCAAGCTGAATTCCAAGCTGAACTCTAACTTGCTGCTGACCTTCTACCGCTCATCCATTGAGAGCCTGCTAACTTACTGCATCACGGTATGGTACAGCAGCTGCACTAAGGCGGATAGAGCGAGGCTTCAGAGTGTGAAACAGTTCCCACCCCGCTTTCAGCATTTTTGGCTAAGTCCACATACAAATCTTTTTTCAAACACACAAATTCTTTTTGCACATACAAATCTTTTTTACACACACAACAAATTCTTTTTACAAGTACAAAACCTATTTACAAGTACGAAATATTCATGACCACAATTTGAGCCCATACATTCAGCATTGCCACTGCTGAACTGAACTTAATTACACCATTAGCATGAGGCTCGACGCAGGTACACCAGGTGAGGACGACTGCTGCCTAATTTAGATCATGAAAAACTAAGCTAGCAGTTCATCTGAATACATTTTGAATGATTAAAAAAATGTAAATGTAAATCTATGTAAATCTATGTAAATCTAATGCACTATAAGATGAAATGGATTCTGTTCTTTGCTCATCACCTACATGACAGTTGACACCTCACACCTGTTTTTCACCTGCAGGTCAGCCAGGAGGACAGAGTGGAGATGAAGGACACACAGAGGATGAATGGAAGGAGGCTGACTTTGCTGGGCTGTTCAGTGTTCTGGTAGTTTCTGCTGTGCCCGTTGTTGGTGCTGCTATTTTTTGGGGTATTTCTTGGATTTGCAGAAGAGAGGAGAACTGATACAATTGCCAACACAAGTCTTGAAAGATAGCAATGAATTATCTTTGGCTAGTAGCTCTTTGGTAATCACCTTTTTTAAATATAAGATAACATAACAAATTTCCCCACGCATGGGACTAATAAATGTTATCTTACGGTGAACAAATAACTGTTTTTTGCCTGTCTGTTTTTTCTACTGTATTACTCAAATTTTTCTACTTTCTTCAGAAAATGTTCTGGTGCATTGATTGACTTCAGGGGTGATGATTCATGCCCAGAAAACAAAAAAAACCCCAATTATATATTTATGTACTCGTACTCTTGAGCTGATTTCTCACCTGATCAGCTGTGAAGTAGATGTGAGGCTGGGCTGGAGTGGGGGGTGGGGCTGGCTTTGTTGTGGGTAGATGTGTGGATAGGGGTGAAGCAGGGTTGTGGTGAGAGAAGAGCTCAGGTGACAATAGTTGACGTCATGCCGCAATGCATTGTGGGAGCGCAGCGCCATTTTCGGGGTCTACGAATCAAAACAAACACACTGTGTTGGAACGACCACTACAAGAAAGATGCTTAAAAGCAGCTCAAAAGAGAATGGACTGTATAGAGACCGATTGCGTCCAGAGGCGAAGCAGCGTTACTTGCAGAAAATAGCGTGCATTGGAAATGTGGACCCGTATAAAATACGGCCGTGGAGTAGAAACCCTGAAGACCAACCGCTGACGTAGCCTGACATATTTTCGTACCTTGTCTGTGGAGTCAGCGCATACAAGTCGTCATTCAAACAAAGGTAAGTCAGCTCGAGTACTGCGTGTGAAATGCGTTTGATTTCCCTGCAAACATTCAGATTAGTGCAGCATAAATTCATTCATGAGGGGAAATTACAGTGAGAACATGTGGAGGCTGTTAGATGGATAACATAGTGAGTTCAGTGCATTGATGAGACACTGTCCTAAAGGATTTAGTTATTCTTTATGGTTAAAGAAATTGCATTAATTTATTCATATTTATTATAAATATTCCTAATTATACATCTTGCTTCCATGTTTGTATCCTGTGTCACTAAAAATACATTTTAGTTTAGTTTTATACATTCATTAATGACCTGCAGAATCTCCTTATCATATTAAGTGACTCATAATTGTCACTTTATGTTTTCGCCATCTTGAAAGTGATGACATCTTTGCATTACATACTTTAGGTTCATTTTCTGCAGGCAGGTTTCTGACAGAGAACAGGCAAATTTACACTATAACATGCAGCGTTCTATAGATGGACACATAAAGAAATGAAAAATCATATGTATGTGCTAACTTTCTAAACACTTTGTTACATTTATGATAAAGTAGATAAAACACATTTGTGTCGGCCTTGGCTCATTAGTTCTTGTCTTTAAATTAACTTTGTCTGTGTGTGTTTCAGGTACTGCACTCTAAGACTGAATGAACGAGCATTGCAGCAACAGGTCATTGTGAGCATCACAGGGAAGGTTGAAGCCGCCCACTGCACCTGTATGGCCGGAGTCGCAGAGACCTGCACCCACGTCACTGCTCTTCTGTTTAATGTAGAAGCAAGTGTTGATCTGTGGCACAAGGACCGTTACAGATGAACCTGCATACTGGGTTTTGCTGGGTAATATGACCAGGATACAGCCAGAGGTTGACCATAAGATAGACTTCTCCTCTTCAGCTGCCCAAAAAAAGGCTCTCAATCAAAACATAAACAGACCATCTGTAGTGACAGGTAAAAGGAGCCGTCCTCAAAA
>NW_005188345.1:38416-46777 GCF_000239375.1 Pundamilia nyererei
ATAACAAAATCAGCTTACTATCACCTCAAGAATATTTCAAGGATAAAAGATCTGATGTCTCAACAGGACCTGGAAAAACTAGTCCATGCATTCATCTTTAGCAGGCTTGATTACTGTAACAGCATCTTTACAGGTCTACCTAAAAAATCAGTCAGACAACTACAGCTCATTCAGAACTCTGCTGCTCGAGTCCTCACTAAGACCAAAAAAGTGGACCACATCAGTCCAGCTCTGAGGTCTTTACACTGGCTGCCTGTCCGGCAGAGGATAGACTTTAAAGTCCTGATGCTGGTCTATAAAGCTCTGAATGGTTTAGAACCAAAATACATCAGTGACCTCCTGACCCAGTATGAACCTTCCAGATCCCTCAGGTCATCCGGATCCGGTTTCTTATCGGTTCCCAGAGTCAGAACCAGACACGGAGAAGCTGCATTCAGCTTTTATGCTCTCCAACTCCCAGAAAGCCTCAGATCAGCTGAAACACTCAGTTTATTTAAATCCAGGTTGAAGACTCACCTATTCTCAGCTGCATTTGAATAAAACACCAAATCCACACTCTTAAGCTTAAATTTCAAAACTTAAATTTTAACTACTGATTTACGAACCTACGGCTTTTACCCAGAAGTTGAGTTATGAAAAAAAAAACAGCATTTTTAACCCTTGTGTGATGTTTTTGGCTTTCCAAATTAACACTATCAAACAATTTTATGTTAAATTACCCAACAGATGTTTACTTCATCCCAATTACAAGCCATATGAACAGCAAACATGGTTAATTTTTTCCCTTTCCCTTTGTTAGATCACATTTATGAATTAATGTGCTTCTCGTTTTTTGGTTTTTTTTTTATAAAATGTTATAAAAAAAAAATCAGTTATAATCAAGTGGAGTGAGTGGAATGACACAACACATTTACACGTGAAGCAATATGTTTCACAACTAAATGGGATCAGCTGCTCATCAATGGTGACATTAGGCCCAGGGTTGTAAACAGGGGGAGGTGGTGCACACACTTATCCCACACTGTCCTGATGGCAGCTAGCTTGTCTCTCTGCCGTCGAGCTGGTCTGTCGTCTCAGTTATCAAAATGGCAATTTTCCCAATTACATCTACAACATACTAGACATACAAGCCAATCATGTTGTTGCTCTGGGGCAGAGAGTACAGTTTCAGCTGTTGGGGGTAAGTGCTCCTTTTTTTACTTGGCTTATTCTTGGTTGGAACATATTTTCAGCATTTTTTTGTTAAAAGTAAACTAAAGTTATGTCTCACGTAACATTCACTTAGACTGAAGCTTTGCATATAAACATATAAACAGGAAGTTTACTTTTAATGGAATTTGGTGGTGAAACAACATAATATATAACATAATATATAATATATAACAACATACATAATATATGCATTTTGCCAATTTCACAGAGCTCTTATTTTGAAATCTAAAACCAATCTAAATTTAATCAAGTATCACTGTGAGGGTGTGTACTGTTGATCTGAAGTTAGGCTTTTATTCTGAAATTCGGTCTGAGTAACTCTTACCGTAATATCTAGTACACTGTACACACACACACACACAGCAGAAAAAAAAAGACAGTGATTCCTAATGGAGGCAAAAAAATGCTAAAATTAACACTGAATCCTTTATTTAAACAGGTTGTCTCACTGAGATATTTTTTTAAAATAAACTACCTGCATTGTACCAATAGTTTTCCTTTGCACCAGATACAGCAAACCCAGAGCAAAAACACACTATTAAGTCCGCTGTCGTGCACCTCTCCACTCAAAGGAGTGGGAGACTGTCTGTTTAAATTATATCAGTGCGGAAGCTGAGAGAGTCAAACTCAGCAGTTTCTTTGTTAAAGTTACCTGGAAGGATGTAGATACTGAAACAGCTGATTTATAAGTTTCTGCTCTGAACTCAAGGCTGTGGAAATCAGAGGTGTTTGAAGTGCAAAAAAAAGTTCATAAACTGTTCGTGTCGTCATTTTTCCAAGTGAAGTGTGATATAAAGTTTAAATAAATAAGTAAAAATACACAATAATAATTGTTTGTCTTTAAATATCACTGATCAGCTAAGACCTATACCACGAGCAATAACACTGACACTGCAGCATTATTTTTTTTATTGTTAAATATCAGCTTATAAAGAAAGCACAGCAGGAGATTAACGAGCTTCAACCTGCTGAAAACTAAAAACTCTGGTGAGCTTCAAATGATCTTGACGTGCATTTAATCTCTGCTCTACTGGTCAAACTGTGGTAGCTGCAGAGTATTGGGGTTAACGAAAAAGATTTACTAGCAATGTCCATATTACTGGTCTTTATAATAATGTGCTTAATAAACACTTTGCATCTATTTTGACAATGTTATGGCACTTCATAGACAGAATTAAATTTACCAGAGTGAAGAAGAAGCATAAACTCATTAAAGACTTTAATGTTTCTGTATTTCTCTCACATGTTGTGAATGTCAGATATACAACAAATATAAACTGTAAGAGCCACTTTTCAAGTTTTGTTTCAGTTCAGTTTCTCTTTATATATTTGTGATATATTTCAGCTTAACTTTAGTTCAGAAAACTCTCAACAATTTTACTTTAGGACAAATGAAACAAAAAGAAAAACAATCCAGTGTCCCTACATTCACAAAAAACTTCTGTAACTCTTTTATTTGGTGGCCCTGAGGTGCAAAAAACAGCCTCCTCACTTACACTGACATCTGAATGAATCCAGTCAGCTTTAATGTTCACTCAGAGTCACTGCTGTGTTTCATAAATAATCCAGCAGGAATGAGATTAGGTCATCCAACATCACCTGATGGTGGAAATGTCTCAGGAGGATGAGATTTAAAGCTTGGTGACAATGGAGAGTTAAAAACTGTGCTGCATGAGGCTTAAACACAGTTCAGCAGCAAAGCTTCTGTTGATCCATCAGAGCCACACACAGTGAGCTATATGTCATTAAAATGTTTATAATGACTGAAACCAGACAGGAAATGTTGGGAATGTCCCACCCAGCTGTTAGACTGTTATGTTGTAGTAAAACAGTAAAACCTTCTGTTTCACTTTCTTTTTTGCTCTTGGAATTTTGTTAATGTACAACAACTTAATCATAAATGAAATCATGTGGATTCAAAACAGCTGCAGTTGGACTCATTTTATGTGTCTGCTCTGAGTTTATCTACACAGTACCAACACTCAAAGCAGACTGTGCACGCATCACATGAGAGCAGATCTGGTTTTGACCAGTCAGTGAGCTGATTTAACAACTTATCTTCTCCTATTCTCTCAGTTTGTATCCTCTGTGCATTCATTTATATAAATGATGTAGCTTCCTTTATCATCAGCAGCAGCTCTTCCCTTTTGTTGGTAAGAAGAATCATCTGCTTCCCATTTGGCTGAATAACCATCCATCCATCTTCTTCTGATTATCCAAGACCAGGTAGCAGGTAGCATGTCCAAGCAGAGAAGCCTAGGCAAGGCAAGTTTATTTATATAGCACAATTCCACAACAAGGTGATTCAAAGTGCTTTACAGAACAGTATTAGTTTGACCAAATATTGGTTCAAAAGTTGTGACTCAGGACTTCTTGATGCATGCTCAATCATCCAGGTAAGTAAATCTCACTCAATCTCAGCTGACTGCAGGTTTCCCCAACCTTATAAACAGTATTTTTGGCTGCCATGTCTGCAGCCTGCCAGGCACTCAAAGAAAGCTGGACCTTATTGAGATACCAGCTATTTGCTCTACGGGGGAGTCATATTAAAAACAGTCCTCACTAGATTTTGTTCTTTTTACTTTTAATCTATTGTCTTGGCTATTTTACTAAGTCTCTGAAATGAAAGTATATACAAATGGCCCACTTAACATAAATTCCCTGGCAAATAAACGAAGGGAAAAATAGTTCCTGTATCAGGTATTATTTAGACTTGATCCTGTTGGCATCATCATTGTGTCCTCTATTTTTAATTAAATGCATATTTAGCTCAGGTTAATATCGATCTTCTAACATCTTGATCAGATGGCACGCACATTGATTAAGACATTATGCACATAAAACACGGCATCCACAGGAGTGCACAATAAAAACAAACATAGTCAGATAAAGTTTACTTGTTGACTCTGAGTCGTGTTGGTCAGAAATCGCTCGTAATAATTTAAGACATTATCTCGTTTGAGTTTTTTTATGTTTAGAAAATAAAATAATTTAGTCTTTTGTTTAGTTGCTTTGTATTTTATTTATTTTGATAACTGTAATTAAAATCAAAGAAAATAGTTCTCATGCGCAGTCAGTGTGGGGAGCTGACGTTTTGGTATCAATCCGCAGACTGGTATAAAACCGCAGTAGCGCCAGAAACAGACTGTTGGTGTTCCGTCTGTGTTCTGTGTGTATGACTGAAGGTTGCACTAGTTTTGGTCTTGAATTTTGAGTGCGTAGTCTTTTTTTCATAAAACCCGAAACTCGTCTACAGGATCAAAGCAGGAGACATTGCCCATAAAACTATCGGACTGATTCGGAGAGTTCCTCTGTTCCACTAAATTAAGATTAAAAGGTCAACCTTCTGCGTACGCACAGAACATGGATGACATCATCCGCACAGTCTTTACGGCTGTGCTATGGACCCTTGCCTCATCCCATGAAGGTAAGTAGAAACCACATGTTTAAGTTAGAAGGCTTTTGTTTTCTCTGTGTAAAAGTTTCTGTAAACGGCCTGCTGGTTCTTGGATTTGCAGAGTCTCTATTCACTATTTAGTCACTATTTTTAGCTCTCAGTAACCAGAAGGCGAGCAGAGATGTGTGAATTATCGTTGGTGACACGAAACTGCGTGAGCTGCCGTTAAGCCAGCCTCAGCTTCGAGAAGCTTTGTGTGTGTGTGTGTGTGTGTGTGTGTGTGTGTGTGTGTGTACTAGTGTGGGAGCCAAGTTAAGATAGTTCATATGTTTTAGTATTTATATTTCGCTGTTGTTAAGCTTGTTTGTGTAATTAATAACTTAGGAAGTAAATGCATGTTTATGGTGAAACTAAAATTATTTTATTGCTGTGTTGGTTTGGTTACGTAGTACCATACATGTGCCTTAAAGACTCGTGTTTATAGTAAAATCCGGGCATCACGGATGTATGCAAATTAGCGCATGCGGTGCGGGAGGGGGAAAAGAGTCAACACGGCATAAGCTATACGCGGCAGCAGAGTAGAACAGAGCCACACGGTTTTCCTACCGTAGTAGGTTATTTTGTTGAGGACAAGTTAAACCTGACCACTCCTGTAAGATGCAAACTGTGGAATAAAGCTGTGTTACATCTTTTCACATCGGAGTCCTGTGGAGTTCTTTTTCCTCTTCAAACTGACGTACGCGAGTGAAGCACGGGAAAACTGGTCTCACGGCTTATACAACTAGTGATGTGCGGATCGATCCTGAAATATCGATTCCTCCGATACCAGTCATTTATATTCTAGAATCGATTCTTCATTAAAATATCGATTTTTTTAATAATTTTGGGTAAAATTGTAGTTTATCATTAACAGGAACACAGTGGAAAGAAACTATAACATTCGGATTGTCTACATTGGAAGGGACTACTTCCTCTTCCGCCTTCCATAGTAATGTGTGAAATACAGCTGTATAACTGTGGCTGTGTCCCAATTCAGGGTATGCACGCTTGAAGTACGCACACTACGCGTACTAGAAGTACGAGAAGTGCGGAAGTGAGAGGCTTGTGAAATGGGACGGACTGGCCTTCGTCGCACTGTTCAGGTTGCCTAGCAACCATGATACTAACCGCGAGACACGTTACATACAGCTTTGTTTGACAGAAATGAAGGAGAAAATGTTTTGTTGGTCATTCATTTCTGTCATGACATCAGTTTGATTAGTTGAGTATCTGAGACTGAGACCACGGGACTGTAAAACCTGATTGTTGGGCTTCATTTCTGTACTGAGCAGTCATTTAAGATTAGTTAGTAAATAACAATTAGTTAATGTTGTTCATGAGACTAAAGTCATCTCACTGTGGTAATGTAAATATAATATGGCCAATATTATAGTATTGTCAGATTATTATGAGGTGTGTGTGTATGTATATATGTATGTCTCGCCTTATTTTCCCCCGTCTCATTTAAAAATGATATTAAAAGTGAACTTTTTCCACAAACTAATTTCACCTTAAGTAGACAGTACACATTTTCACAGAACTATTATCAATATCAAGTCAGTCTGATTTTTAGATTTCAAAATAAGAGCTCTTGGAACATGCTTATGAGACATTCTTTGACTTCAGAATGTCCTGTTTATACAAACAAATTTCACTTCAACCACTTCTGTGGTTCAGCGGAGCTATGAAACCTTTCTATGCGAAAACCTTTCTAACCTCTGCTTTATGTTTTCATTCTTTCAGACCACAAAAACATCACAATTAAATCTGGACAGGACATCACTCTGCCATGTCGAGCTTCAAACACATCCTTCATAGCTGTAGAGTGGAGCAGATTTGACTTAAAGCCAGAATATGTACTTTTAAACCGTGACGGGCACTTTGACCCACACAGCCAGCATTTATCTTTTATGAATAGAGTTGATCTGCAGGAGAAAAAAATGAAGGATGGAGACGTGTCTTTGATTCTGAAGGACATGACGACTGATGACACTGGAACATACGAGTGTCGTGTCTTCATGGAAGAAACACGCTTGTGGAAGTCCATCAGCATCATCACCCTGAGAGTTGATCCTCCAGGTGAGTGAGTAGAGTTGAGTGTGTGTGTGATCAGAGGTGACGCTGCTTCCTAGTTGTTGATGTTTGTTTCTAAAGATGTTGTTGATGAGACTTTGTAGAAAGCAGCTGGTCTGAGTGATGTGATCAGAGTGCAGTAGATAATGTCTGACAGCAGTTTGAAGAGGAAATGGATTCTGTTCTGTTCTTCACTCATCACCTACCTGACAGCTGACACCTCACACCTGTTTCTCACCTGCAGGTCCGCCAGTAGAGAATCGACCTGTGGGACTGATCATTGGAGTCATCATTGGACTGTCAGCTGTGGTGATTTTTGTGGCCTTTGTCATGTATAAAAATCCTGAAAAAAAACAAAACGTATTTCTTGTTCCATCTTGTCACGAACGGATACGACATTGTTTCTGTAGACGAGCAGAGGCTCATGTAACATCGGCAGTAATATAATTTCCCTTCCTCTTCCTTTTTCATCCCCCTCCTTGAATTGCCACCTTATCGTGGTGGAGGGGTTTGTGAGCTCAGACGATCCTGGGAGCTGAGTTGTCTGGAGCGTTCAGCTCCTGGTAGGGTCTCCCATGACAAACAGGTCCCAGGTGATGAGCCAGACTGAGAGCAATTCAAAAAAACATTGTCCTGTTTGTACCAATCATGTGGACAGCTAAATCTGATTTGGTGACTTAATGTTACCTAAGACATGATTGCAGGTTATAAAAACCTGTGATGATGAAAGGACAATATGTAACTGTTAAATGTAATAAAATGATTTAGACTTGAAACACCAGACCACACAACTCTGTACGAACACACCAACATGTTGGCTGGTTTGGACCAGGTAAAGACAACATTCTGTTGTATCCTGTAAATTCAGCTGTCATATTAACACAACACTGAAAGTATACCAGCTTTCTATAGACTGGGACACTTCAGGCTAAATTATGTGTTCACTGCATCTAAAAAACAATAATGATGCTATGATGTTGTTGTGTTTATTATCAGGTGATTTGTATGTTCATGTCAGTAAGAAATGAAATCAAAATTCTTAGATTAGCATTTATGTACAGTTTTATTGTTGCTGTGCACTGAAAGCAGCAGTTTGGAAATCAGATTGTTGTTTAAAATTTACTTGGTGAAATGTGTGTGGGTTTTTTTTTTTTTGTTTTTTGTTTTGTCTTCTCCTCTTCAGTACTTTGTGTGATCCTGATACTGACTGTGATCAGTGTGACTGGAGCCATGGTTGGTTTTCTGTCCTGCAGAACTGTTAATAAAAGCTGTTTGTTGCATGTTTGGTCTGTGTCTGGTCTCTCTGGTATCAATAACTTAGATTATCAGTGGTTAACCCATTGGCTACTGGTTATTGGTGTTATTCCATCACACCAGAGAATACATGAGGGAGAGAGAACCAGGATGTTCATACTGCAGTTGAATAGAAAGATGGCACATCCAGCAAGTGCAGGGAAATGTGAGGAAGGTGTAGATTTTAATGAAGGTGAGCTAAGAGACTTTATGAACTACAAGACCTTTTAACCAGTGAATCCAGTTATTTAGTTTAACTAAAACTAGATGTGGGGAAAAAAACCCCAAAACATTTTGGTTAAAAAAGAAACTAAATTATTGGGGGGGAAAAATAAGTGATCTGTTTT
>NW_005188345.1:47482-48528 GCF_000239375.1 Pundamilia nyererei
TCTTCACTGTGTTTCAAAAGAAGCTTCATGAAGGGGGGAAGGGAGCAAAGTTATGCTTCACAGCATAAACCACACTGTGAGCAAAGAGAGTTGAAAGGCCTCCCACACTGATACTGACTGTATGAGATGCAACTCATTTCAAAGACAAACATGTGACAGTCTCATGAAGTTAAAGAGCTCAGGCTCAGGCTCTGCTTACAAGCTGCACATCAGTTAAAAACCATAAATAAAATTTAAAAACCATACAATAAACAAAGAAATAAATAACAATAAAACAAATACATGAATGAAAAAAGAAGATAAAAATAAATCAGTATATATTACAAATGTGACTGAAACCTTTATCAAAGCAACACCAAAACTCCAGCAAGTCATAAGTTTGATGCTCAGACACCTTCAAACTGATATGAAAAGAAGGGTAGATGCTACACCCTGGTAAACAGGCCCCTGTCCCAACTATTCTGAGACCTGTAGCAGGCGATTTGAAATGAGCTCATTCAGTGGATGATGATGTAAAATATCTCACTTTAAATGTAGTATGTTATTTGTGTTCTGATAAATGTTGGTTCATGTAATTTGAATGTCTTTTAGTTTTCATTTTGTTCAAATTTAAAGAATGTCCCAACTTTTGTGGATTTCAGGTTGTAGTTTAGTTTGGTAAAAATGTTTTCGCTGCCTGATGAGGCACTGATAAGAGTTTTTTATGACTTATTACAACTGCAAGTCAGACTGAGCCTGTGCAGACGCCTCTGTGTCAGGAAACATCTTCATCCTGTTGTGGGGTCAAGTGATCAGTTACTGATAAATTTGCTTAATACAGCTTAGAAAGGAAACACAACTCACAGTCTGCGTGTGAACACACACATATTCCACCTTCACTTTATTCTCATTAGTTATGTTGTTTGCTGAATCAGCTACAAGCTTGGATCCAGGAGACTGACACTATCTCTACTTTTAAGACTAGTTTTAAAACTTTCATTTGTGATAAAGCACATAGTTAGGGCTGGATCAGCTGTCCCTGAATGCTCCCTTAGTTATGCTGCAAA
>NW_005188346.1:0-986 GCF_000239375.1 Pundamilia nyererei
GACTGTTATGCTGAGATTTGCTGGCAGGCATGTGGACATTTAAAACAGTTCCTGTTTTGAGCTTGTACCAAAAACGATGGGATCAGATCTAATAACTGTTGAGGTATGGTACTAGACCCTGCAAATGTTAACTTCATGGTGGAGCTAAAAAAAAGAGCCCAATTATTAATCAACCTGGAGAACTGATTAATATTGGGGTGCAAAATGAATTTCTATAAACAGCAGTTCCTCTTGTGGCCACTTGAGGCTCTCTCCAAAAGCGATTCAGTCCCAACAGACAGACTGTAGTGTTAAAATGCCCAGCTAAACAGCAACATAAGACACAACCAGGAACAAAACTGCAATAGTTGCCCCCTTCATAACAGTTTTACTGTCAATATACTGGATATATATAACCCACCTTTGTGGACATTAATAAAGGCCCAAAATTAGGGGTGTGGTGGCTTTGATTGAGCCGTATGCAAACACAGAGCCGGTAGGTATCTCCAAGGTTTTACTTCACAAGCTACAGTGTTTCTGTTGTTGTTGCCTTTTGAAGTATTTTCAGCATTTCTTGGGGTTTAGTTAGAGAAATTCCAGTTATTATTACTCTGTTACTAGGCACTATAGTGCGTGCGTTTGACACATCATCTTAAGCTCTTGTCTAGACTGTAAACATTTAACTTTAGTAATCACACCGTTAAATGGATACAGTCTTATCTATCAGATAGAAAACAATGCGTTCAAATAAAGAATAGCAAGTCACCCTATCTTTACTGTACGCAAGGTGTCCTTCAAGGTCTAATTCTTGGCCCCCTGTTATTTTCACTTTATGTAAATGACTTGCCCAATGTGAGAAAAAATGTGGACACGAGTATGTATGCTGATGATATGGCAATTTTTACAAAAGCCAAAACTGCTGATGATGCAGCCCATCAGCTTTCATTGGCATTACATGATTTACAAAAATGGCTGAATGACTCATGCCTGTTAAAAAGACCGTATCA
>NW_005188346.1:3386-8036 GCF_000239375.1 Pundamilia nyererei
TGCTTGCTGAGCTGTGGTCCTAGGTCTCTCCAAGAACTGTGCCACCTATAAGATACAACAAGAGCAACAGAGCACAAAGGTCAACCTTGACCTTAAGCTCGAACAAAAATGGCCATAGTAAAATGTTTAGGCAACCTAGGTGCTCGTTTCTTCCGAGGCCTAATATATTGTAGTGAAGTTCTGTTCACCAAAATGATATCTGCTTGAGCTGTTATTGGTATTTACCATGACAGAAAATTTAAAAATGATATCTTGAAAACAAACATCTTGCTAAGAAACAGACAGACAGAAAAACAAATGGAAGTCATTACATACCTTTACCTTCGAAGGAAGAACGAAAATAATGTTTATATAGTTTTACTTTGAAGTCAGCAATTAATCTGAACAATGCAGCCAAAAGACCTGTTACATTCTTAGCAAATGAGCAAAATGATGTCTTTGGCCACCATGTGCTCTTTAAGAGGAGCTTTATTTTGGTTTGATAAAGTATTATTCAGTATGAGTCAATTTTACATGCATCTGAATGATATCTTTAAGAAATATGAAGTACCTGCAGAACTTGACAAGCTCTGGAATCGTCAAAGCGGGTCAAAGTACTTTTATGAGAGCACTGTGGAGTACCAAAGACTGTAGGGAAAGAAGACACTCATTGTTCACCGTTTTGTGTCTGTTGTCAGATATAAATGGTTTAAGTGTGATGTGGGGGTTGCTATACTGCTAAATTACATAAATTGCTGAAATACATTAACTCTCATTGTAAACTGGGATGATAACAGAAGTGTTAGTGAGGATTTTTCTCTAGGCCCTACATCAGCACAAACACAGTACAATCGGTGCACTCACCAGAACTCTCTATATTGATTTCAGGTTCATTGTTGCTCGGTTGAAAGAACCTGGATCTCTTGTGACCTCTGAAGCATTTACATTTGGTCAAACCGCAGTGGCAACCCTGAGCATTCATGTTGAATAAGTTGGGTGTCTGTAACAGAATATTGTCAACATATTTGTGAGTGAAGCCAAAATAAGCAGTGTATGATTTTATGATGCTTAACTCTGTCTACCTTTCCCTAAATTTCACCACACTTCTGCACTCCTCTGGTAAGCAGTTTGTCTTTCTTCTGCTTGCTTATTACTGTTTCTTTTCATTTTAATAGTCAGGAGATCATAAGCACACAAATCACAAAACTTAAACTGAGAGCTTTGTCTTTTTGCTTTATTATTTTGTTTTTTGTGACCATAGTAGTCATGGTACAGACGGCATAGTTGCAGTGTTTAAAACTTTCAGAAAAGTAAGTGTTGTTCCAAATTATATGAAGTATCGAGCTTTTCTTAACATTAGGAACCAAACTCAGAAAGGGATACTACTGGTACAGTACCCCAAAAGGTCGATTCTTTTCATCTGGACGTCACTACCTGAATGATTGAGCGTGCATCAAGATACTGGTACAGAAGTTTCATTGGTTTAATAAGGGTTTCAGGTTACATACTCTTTACCTTCGTTGCAATGTTGTCATAGTTATTAACACTGATGTCCTTATATTTAAAAAAAACATTTCCAAATGAGATAAACAAGATATTTATTTATTATTTCTCTAGCCAAATGAAACAGGAAGTTAAAAGGAGAGTACTGTCTCAGTAAGATTACATTTTGACAGGTCAGCAACTCAGTGAAATAAAAGCTATTTTTTTTTCAAGAATGACCTGGGCTTATAGGTGTTAAGACTGAACAACGTGCAAAACGATTGATCTAGCATGTCTGTGGACTGTGGGAGGAAATGCCCAAGCAGGCACAGGGGAACATGCAAGCTCCACACTATCCCCAGCCTGAATTCAAATCTAGGACCCTTATACAGTGCGCCAACAGTACTATAGAGCGATTTGTGTGTGTAACAGTCATGTGTGGTTTCTTATCCCGATCAACTTGGTGTAAGAGAAACATGTATTTATGTGTGGGTATAGTGTACATAATGTTTAATAAAACATAAATGTAGAAAGAAATGGGTCGTGTACATAACACAGGGATCTGCATAACTGTCATTAGTTTTATTGATGCTACAAGAATAAAACTTTTGTGTTATGGTGTCTCTTTTATAAACCTTTGTATAAATCTACCTTTCAGTGTTTGACCACATAGGAGAAGTGATATTTTCCTTTGCACAGCGCAAACACCCACAAACTGAAAGCTACTTCGGACTAGGAGGAGTTAAAATTACTTTATAAGAGTAGTACAGTAGACCATTGCTATAATGCGGTTCACCTCCCCATTTGTTTAGTGCAAATTTCCTCCGTGCCGATCGCTAGCAGTGGGACTCTGAAGTTGGTTTCTTTCTGTATACTGGACTTATTTTTCTATGAAGGTTTGAACTTTGAGTGCTTAAAAAAAGAGAGAAAAGCATGAAAATGTTCATGCCTGTCTGACAAAAGTGTATATAGTGTGTAGTGAGGGGTTTTACGGCCTTAAATATCTATAATAATTGTAAAAAATAAAGTTGAATACTTTGCTGATTTCGCCTATTGCTGGTTATTTTTAGAACCCAACTCCCGCAATTAACATGTTGGATTTGGTTATTCAAAGTCAAAGTCAACTTTATTTGTCAATTCTGCCACATGTACAGGATATACAGAGAATAGAAATTTTGTTTCTCTCAAACCCTAGATGAAATAGCAAATGAACACTTAAATATAAGAGAGTGATTAAAAAATGCAAGTAAAATAATTAAAAAGTAAAAATTTAAATGAATAAATACAATACAAATTAACAAGAAAGCTATGCAATATACAATATACAATATTCAGGTAAGGGTAAATGACATTGAGTGTAAATGTCATGGAAAGAAAAGCAGCCTAGTGGGGGGAAAAAATGTTTCGTGTGTAGCTGAGCACCTGCAACCTGCGCTTGACTTTGATAACCATGACAGCTTCCTTATGGTGAAAGATCCGCGTGTAATTAACTGGAGTTGTGTTGCATAAGTTTGTCTGTATAACTTGCTGCACTCTACAAACTACCAGTTAACTATCAAATTTTTAGATTTAATTCCCAATTAGATGACTTCACAGCATCTACACAAAATAAAATACATATAAAAACACATATTATTATACAAAGGCGTGATATTTTAATATTATCTGTTTTTCTTTCACTCATGCAGGCACGAGAGTGAATGGGTTAGTGAGACTGTCAGGCTATTTTATCATGAAGCATTTCAAAAAGTTGAAATTAACACCAAAGTGCTGAGCAGCCTACCTGCGCTCCTCCGTCTCGATGGTCAGCTGTGCGATCTGCTGCTTTCTCCACACTCAGCTCCTCCCGGGTGCAGATTGTTTCGTTTTTTCGAAATCAATCCCAAAACCAGCCCTTTAAATTCAACTCTAAAGAGTTGCGACACGTCACTGCGAAATACTCGGTTACTGGAAACGTCATGGAAAAAAAAGGGAACAGCATTCATTCATTCTTTAAGACAAACAAAAGAAAACAAATACAAACACAGCTGACATCCTCGTGTGAGTGTACATCGCTGGTCTGGATCCCAGGATAAAGATATTTTAACCATTTTTGTTATAACAGTATTTAACGTAGCTTAATGTGGCGGGGCTGCGAGGGAGGAGGACGCTTGTAAGCGGCATCCGCAATCACGCCTCGCTGGCTTGAAAGTCTGTCCTTGGGCCCGAGTTTGGTTGTTGTTGGTGTGTGTTCGGCTTTGAGCTGCAAAGGTGCAGCCATTTGCATAGATATGTGGTCAGGTCTTTCAAGCTTTCATTTCATGTGTAAGACAGACAGTCAAAGTGAAATCACCTTTATTGTGCTGAGTTTTTCCACACTAAATTTTAATCTTTTTGCGTGATAAATAAAAGTGGATCGTTTTTTGTTTTTTTACAAATATTGTAATAATAATAAAAAACTGATTGGGATGCGTGATGCGATCGTAAATGACATCAGTTAAAAATATTAAGTGGGTATTTAACGAATTTGATACTTTTAGTCAGTAAATCGGATACTAAAATCTAATTTTGATACTGTAGTGTAAACGAGAAGGTGGTTATCACACAGGTAAGGCTTTGAGTGCAAAAGACACTCCTCATTTAGCTTGCAAGCCTTTCTTTCATGTTTTTCATGCTGAACACAAATAAAAGTGTACTGGCTGCACTCTGTGACTGTCATATCCTCCTGTGCTCGGCTCACTGGACGATAAAGAAGAGAGACACAGAGAGAGAGATGAGTTTATTTATTTCCCATTTTCCGCATGAAACGAAAGCAACATGGAGGCTTATACGTGACAGCATACTGGGACTGGATTTACCATTAGCGCACACATGCTACCAAGCATGACCCTTAAAGCAATAATATAATAATAACAACTGCACATATACACAAACCAGTTCACAAGCCAGATTCACAGTAAGCCTGGCCTGTGTAAGATTGTCAAGCAATGGCTGAATTCACTCCATATGATCTTCCCAAGTGCACTGTAAAAACAATATTCCGTAGAAAAATGGAAAATGTCCTGGTAATTTTCTGCCAGTACATTTTCTGTTTTTTTACGGAAGTTTGACGGACTTTTCTGTAAATGATAAAACGGAAAATTCTGTAGATTTACAGTATACTCTCTGTACTATTTACGGACATTTCCTTCAGCTATAAAACGGAAAATT
>NW_005188346.1:8056-9270 GCF_000239375.1 Pundamilia nyererei
CTCTCTGCTCCACTTCTCATAACAGACCAGCTTGTCATTGACCCAGAACCACAGATCCAGAGTGCAGGAGTAGCGCAGGCCGAGCCAGACAAAAGGACTCGAGGCATTCTTGGCTATCACCTCCACCCATCTCTGTTGGTAAGGGTTAGTGATGGAGACCAGTCCCCTGTGAGACTCTCTGCAGTAATCCAAGGCCTCCTCCCAGGTCTTGTTTTCTTTGATCAGGATCAATTTATCTGCCATAAAGAAAAAAACAACACATTGAGTTAAATCTATGTGAGCTGTCAACACGAGAAACTCTCTGTGCTGTTGATTTTATTCCAATGAAACAAAAACTACATAAAGCTTGTGTCTTGCTCTGCCCTCAGTAGAAACCAGTATAATAACAATAATGAACTTTGTGCAACATCCCGAAATATTTATGTGTTTTTAAACTATTAGGAATCTAAAACAACTTCTCTCCATATTTACAGACAACAGAGACTTTAAAACGTTGGTTGAACATAAAAGTAGCTCAAAGTTATCCCACAGATATTTAAAGTCATCTGACTGTCAACTAAGTGTGTTCATGTTTATGAGATGAATTCAGCAAACATGCAGATGTAGGAGGAGGAAAAATATACAACATGTTCAGTTGGATCTTGTCAGTGATTCCAGTGATCCTCCTCTTAGAGAAACCAGTCAGTCACATGTTGATAAAAACTCACCATCATAACAGAAGAAGGATTTTTTTTTTGCCACATTCATCAGAGCTCCATTTTCCTGATCTGTTTAACAGAGTCATAGCACATGTCTTGTTGCTTTGTTCATCATTGAATAACTCCATATCCCAGTATCTGAAAGAGGAATTACTCCAATCTGACCACCTCCAGCTGTCTCTGAACAGACCGACCCATGCAGTAAACTGAGAGCTCTTAGTTGTAATCAGGGCCTTCATTTCTTCTCCATCTACCTGATCGAGTCCACTGGCCAAGTCAGTGTAAATTGATCTTCAGTAGTTCTGAGCCTGTGTCCAGTTCTCATATGTTGTTATCAAATACAATGTTTTATTGTCTTTCTTCCTTTCTGTAAAACAAACAGAAAAACACACAAAGACATCCCTCAATTATTTGTTTGTCTTTTTTCTAAATTTACAATTATGTGATTCAATTATCAGAAATCAGAAATCAGAAATCAGAAAGGGTTTATTGCCAGATGTTGAGCAGGTTTACAAC
>NW_005188346.1:10802-13120 GCF_000239375.1 Pundamilia nyererei
TTAATAGAAAAATTGAAATTTCTGTTTATATTACTATTTCCAAGCACTTCTTTTCACTGTAACTCATTAAATATAGTTCTTTATATCCTTAACCCTAGAACACTATCGCTAAAAATAGTAACACCATCACTAATGCCGGGTGATTTTTACCCAATATAATATACCCAACAAAAAGTACTTGTCATCAAAATATATAAAGTATATGACAACACATGACAAATTAGAGTGGTTTTCTTTTATTTTCAGCTGTGCCATATCTAACAAAATGGAAAAAAAGTTTCATGGGGGGACCCTAAAAAATGCTCCAAAATTTCTGGAAAATTAGCAGTTGGAGAACAAAACAAAGCCTAAACAAAAATATAATCATGCTGGAAACTTGGTCTTTGGTCCCATTCCTGGGATATTTGAGTCTTCCTGGTGAAGGCACAGTCTCCTTGACACGTGAACAGCTGCAGGAGAGAGAAACAAAAAATGGCATTTTTTGAGTGGGTAAAAATGACCAGTTGAGTAAAATATTTTTTTAACCATATGAATTCACTTGGAAATCACCACTTGTTGATATTTATTCATAACCAATGCACTAAATAAGGATAAAATGCAAATTCCAGGACCACTCTGACTCACCTATTCCTTACATGCAGTCAGTAAACACAGGGTAGTAATGGCGTGGACACACCGGTCGACAGGCAGACATGGCACCTGTATCGCGTCTTCCTGTCCAAGCCTGTGGGGCAGTCAGCACACCTCACTAAGGGACCACTGCTTTCTGCTGCCACTGGTCCTGCCTCACCTTCAAGAGTGCCAGGGGTAGGGATGTCGAGCACGCTACAGATCAGGACTCTGAGTTGACGTGACAGATTTGAAGAGGGGAGCCTCTGCTCTGCCCATGGTTTGATGAGTGCCAATGCCAAAGCCTGCATATAAGGCCTCCTCTGCATTTGGTTTTCACCTCTCTTCATTGCATTCTCATTGTGAATGATCCATGAGTTTATCACACCAGCATTGATCATGCCATAGAACACGCAAAGGGGCCATCTTTTGGTTTTTTTTCCACAACCATAGTGAGCGCACATCTGGTCAAAAGTCTCGACACCTCCCTTTGTTTTGTTGTAAAATTCAATCACTTCGGGCTTACGAATGGGTCCTATGCTTGGTTGTGTATGCATGGATGACAGGAGCAGTACAACCTTCTTTTTTGAAGCTTTGTCAGGGAGGAAGGACACCAAGGTTAGTTCTTTGGTAAAAAGAAATGCACTGGAGTCTGGCGCGTGATTTTCTTTAACTTTCATCACTTGTGGGATCTCCCTTTTGTTTGCTTTTATTGTTCCCACTAAGGTCATGTCACAGCTAGCTGCATAACATAGCTTTTAGATTTAAAAAAAAAAAGAAAAGAAAAAGAAATCTAATCAGCTAACAATTGCCAAGTTAAACAAACCTTACGTATGTGTTACTCACTAGCTGGGATGCCAAAGACACTAAACCTGCAACAGGGTGACAGCTGTAGTTGAAGAGGTACAGTAAATATGGTGAGCCTGAATTTTGTCACCCTTGAAATGCGGCAAGATCGCCTGATTTTATACACTAACACTATCACCAGGTGAAATCCACCCAAAACCTACTTTACCCTCTATCACTATTGCCGGGTGAAATTCACCTGAACACATGCCTGTAGGAAAAAGCGAGATTTGGGGTAGGGAAACACCCACACATTCAAAGACGTCAAAGACAATGCTGAAGCTACCCAGGTACCCACCACACTCAGACAAACGCAACATATTGAAAATTATGTAAATACATTTGCTCGAGTGAAAATCACCCGGCGATAGTGTTCTAGGGTTAAATGTACATTTCTATGCAATTGCAACCGAGTACACCATGTACTCAAAAATTCATAAATTAAAACTTAAATTAATTTGTGCTTCGTACACAACAACATTGGTACAATTAATTCTTTTATTCTTCTCAACTCTAAAACTATACTAAAATATAATGACGGCATTCATCTTGTCATAAAACTGCTAAACAGCTGATACATGAACAAAATAACTGTCACGGCTGGGAAGGCGAGGCGTGTGGTGTTTGAGGAAGGAGGACCCAAGATGCAAGCAGTGGATGAAAATGCCAGTGAGGTTTATTTACAAGGTGTAGAGGCAAACAGGCAGTGGGGCATGACAAATAACTGAAAACACCTAAACTGGGAGAACTAAAATAACAGACCTGGGAGCATACGACAAAGGGATGAGAGGATGAGCAGCAGACGACGAGAAGAAGAAGAAGAAGCAGAAGCAGCAGCAGAAGCAGCAGCAGAAGCAGCAGCA